>NW_008355477.1:1558080-1572421 GCF_000622305.1 Nannospalax galili
CTGAACTTTTTCTTTGTTTATATTCTTGCTATAGTTGTACTTTTACACTGTTATATCTTCAATTGAATTTCTTTCTGCAACCCCTTGGGTACAGTAATTCCATTCTTCAGCTCTTTGTATTGCTTCCAGAACTCTCTGAAGGGCTGGCTTTGTGGACATGAATTCCTTCAGCCCATTTATGTCATGGAAGATTTTTCTTTCCCCTTCAACTATAATAGACATTTTGGCTGGGTATAGTAATTTGGCTTGGCAGTTGTGGTCATTTAAAACTGGGAATACTTTGGTTCAGCATCTTCTGGCTATCATAGTTTGCACTGAAAAGTCATCTGTAAGCCTAGTGAGCTTTCATTTACATGTGACTTGCTGTTTCTCTTTTGCAGCTTTTAGTATCATCTCTTTGTTTTGTATGTTTAGTGTTTTTGCTATGATGTGCTGTGGAGAGTTTCTTTTTTCGTCCTGTCTGTTTGGTGTTCTGTATGCTTCTTGTATTTATATGGGCATGTCTTTCTTTAATTTGGGGAAATTTTCTTCCACGGTTCTGTTAAAGATCTGGTCCATGCCATTATCTTGGGTTTCTTCTCCTTCCTGTATGCCTATGGTTCATAAGTTTGGTCTTTTTATGGTGTCACACAATTCCTGCATATTCCATTCTTGTGATTGCTTACATTTTTCATATTCTTTGCTTGAATTTTCTAGTTTGTCCACTTTATCTTCCAGTCTTGATACTCTGTTTCCATTTCATTCATCCTATTGGTGAGGCTTTCTCCTGTTGTTTCTAACATTTCTAATTGACTTACTGAGTGTTTCACTTCATTCTTCATTTCAGCCTGAGTATTCTTCAATATTTCTAACTTCTGAATTCACTCAGAAGTTTATCCCTATCTTCTTTCAGTTCTTTCATTTTTTTTCTTTGTGTGTTCTTTAAATTCACTGAATTCTTTTATCTTGTTTATAATTGTTCTTTTGAGTTCTATGTCCTGTATTATCTCTAGGGTGTTCTCACTGTACTCCTCTAGAGGAGTATTGGTATTTGGTGGGGATATGTCCTTTTGGTTTTTCATGTTATACCAGTAAATGTTTAACAACTGACTACCTTGAGGCAAGATAAAGGAAATCTCTATTAGCTACTGTAATGGGATAAATAATGGTATAATCCCAGACTGCCAATATGGTGTCAGTGGACCCTAGGTTGAGAATAAATGAGTGACAACTGGGGAACCATTTCTAACATATTATTAGTATAGCTTAAAATAAAATGGCCAGGTGTGGTGGTGCACACCTTTAATCCCAGCACTCGGGATGCAGAGCAGGTGAATCTTTGTGAGTTCGAGGCCAGCCTGGTCTACATAGTGAGTTCCAGGAAAGCTGGGGCAACAAGGAGACCCTGTCTCAAAAAGACACTAAAAATAATTTACAAAAGAAAATAGTAACTATTTCACTAGGCATAAAGGAGGAACTGATTAGCTCCCACCTTTATGTGAAGACCTATTGGCAGTTAATGGTGGCTAGGGGCAAACAGTGTCATTTTCTTCAGTGATGCCACCACTGAAAATAGCCCAGGCTCCAGTAAATACTCATGTTCCTGCAAGCAACTCCAATTAAACTTACTGAGTCACAAACACATAGACACACAGACATGCAGACACACAGACCCACACACACACACACACACACACACACACACACACACACACACACACAAGATGTGAAACTAGGAGGCGTACTGCTTGGGAAGAATTGTTCCAACTGAAGGAGGGGAGGATGAGAGAGGGTAATAGGTATGAAAATGATCATAGTTACCTGTCTACATGTATGTAACTGTGAAAAAACAAAGAAAATATTAGCAGAAAGATGAAAAGGAAAATAAAGATAAGGAGACTGAAACATATGAAGAAATGGCCCTAAGTTTTGGTAATCAGTGGTGGATACAAATTAAACCTATGAAGAAATAGAAATATATCTAAATAGGGAAAGTTACAAGTTGGGATGATGTGTACTATTGGACTATTGATGGGTTACCATGAAACAGTGCCCTCTGTGAAGGAGACAAGGTGCAGCCATTGAGAGAGAGAGAGAGAGAGAGAGAGAGAGAGAGAGAGAGAGAGAGAGAGAGAGAGAAGGTATTTTTACAATAGAGCTATGTATTAGGATGTTCATATTATTTTTGTTTGGAGAAGGAAGCTGGTGGTCATCTAGATGTCTATCACTGGGAAAATAGACCACAGTAATTGGAAAGCAGGATTTAGGCAAAGATTCTATAGAGCAGCATAGGACATTTTTTTCCAGACATAAAAAGGTGAAAATAGATAACCATGTTGGTGGAGATATGGGTCAGTGGTTAAGAGCACTGACTGCTCTTGCAGAGGACCTTGGTTTGGGTTCCCAGCCCAAATGGTGGCTAACAACTTTGTGTAACTTTAGTTCCAGGGGATCCGATGTCCTCTTCTGACCTCTGTGGGCATTGCATGACATACATGCACTTACATTCATACAGGCAATATATTCATACACATAACATTAAAATAATACATAAAATGAAATAACTATAACAGTGAGAATAAGATCTATTTTTGTTATAAATATGCAAAACAGCACTGTGTTTTTCCAAAGGTGTATTAGATGATGGGTCTCCTGAATTAGTAATTTATTTTCTTCCCTCCTCTCCATTTTTTTCCTTTCTCATCTCTCCCCTCTTTCATCATTTTGTCTATTTGATGTATCCAGGTTGTGTCTTGCCTGTGAATGTAAGCATAATCCTACTACAAATATTGTTCTACATTTTTTTCACACTGTCATGAAAAGGAAAAAAAATTCTCATAAAAACAGGAGTTGCAGTGGAGGGAGCATGGATTTGACCAGAACTTATTGTATACATGTATGAAATTTTGAAACAATAATAAAATATATTTAAATTATTTAATTATGAGCACAGGTATTTGCAAGTATTTTGGGGTACTTTGGTTTGGGTCAGTATAGGGGAATGCTCATTATATGTATTCATAGAGAGAACAATCAGCATATCTCCATAGCTACCTACTTCCCTCAACCTAAACCTATCTTGCCCTAGAAATTTAGCCTGTCTGCTTTGGTAACCTGGTTGGAAGGACACTTCACATGGTAAGGAATGGATTACCAGGAGAAGAGCAATGAAGGTAGTCTGTTGTGTGGATCGCTTTACTTTTGCAGTCACTGTGTCTTGATGGTTAGGACTGTCCAGAAGAGGGGAATTAAGGTCTAGCAAGTTAAAGGATAGCTATTTACTTTTTCAAATTTCACATCTACACATGCATCCTAGAGACATTCAAATGTTTACACACACACACACACACACACACACACACACCAGTTGCAAGAATATTCATTGTAGCTATGATTTTAGTAACAAAACATTGGAAACAGCTTAAATGTACATTAATAAAGGAATATAAATTTAATTTGCAATACACTACTGTGAAGCAATGGAAATACACGATTGTGAGCTATACCTATCAAAAAGCATAGGCCTTGAAAACTAGGGAAGAATAATAAAAATCAAGTGGTGGAAAGATTCGTGTATTTACATGAATTTTACAACTATGCATAATATTATACATTATTAGGAGCATGCAAGTTTGTGGTGTTTATATAAAGAACTGTTTGGTGCTATCACAAAAGCAAAATGAAATTTGTTGCTTTCTGAGGAGGGAGAGAGGAGCATGACATGGGGAGAGTTACCTGGAGCATTCTAGCTCTATCTTCAATGATTATTTCTGTAAAAACAAGATCCAAAACAACATGGTAATAATCTGCAAGTATCTGACAAACATGAGTTGTATATACAGAGAAATTCAGTGCAAATATTGACAGACACATGGTTCCATTATGCCACACTAAAAATGTAATGTCAACAGGGACTTTCTAGAGACAAGAACAAAGTATTCTGTTTGTCTGTACACACATTTATCAGGGCCAGGGCATCTCCACACACAGTCACACCATAACTAGGGACCATAGAAATGTAAAACCACAGCTCTGCATGCCGGAATAGGGTTTTATGAAAAGAATCTGGCTCACATCCCTGATCAAACACCTGTGAAAATCCAAGGACATACTCTATTTAGTGAATAGTACAGAGAAAAATGACAGAGCTAAAGAAACAATGGAGAGAAAATGATCTAGATTTGAAGAAAGACATGAGCTTCCAAAGAAAAAGATCCAGTAGACTCTAGGTAGAAAGCATGAACAAAAAGTCTAGACTTAGAAACAAACGGGTGAAATGTAAGTTTTGAGTATATGGAAGAAATACAGGTGGGGAACACTTCAATGGAACGAAGACAACTCAGCAAACTGATGCAAATAGATTCTGGGGCAATGACATTTGGGGTCTGGAGACAAGCAGTTTTGATCCTAGAATCGTATACATAGCCAAACTATCATTAAAACATACACGCAAAGCGAAGTTATTTTCAGATATGCAAGAATTCAAAAAGGTTACATTCTGCATAATATTTATGAGAAAATTCCTCCTAGGTAGTACCAGATATAAGAAACTTCAGGATCTATTTTGAGAATGGGAAGAATAGGTAAAAACAGGTTCATAGTAGAAATAGAAGTCAAAGACTCCAGGAACAGCTGATTTGATGTAACAGATAACAGAATTGAAATGCTGGATCATGTTGAGGATTTGATGTCTCATGTAGCCCACGCTGGCCTCAAACTAGCTATGTAGCCAAGAATGATCTCCTGCCTGCACCCCACAATTGGTGATGAGATTACAGGCATGCACCACCATGCCATTTTATGCTAGGCTAGAGATGTAGTTCAGTTGGTGGAATGCTTGTCTAGCATTTGAGAATCCCTGGTTTTGATCTCTAGCACCCAATATACCTAGTGTAGTAAATACGTATGTAATTGCAGAACTCCAGAAGTGGAGACAAGAGGATCAATATTTCAAGGTCATCCTAAGCTACATGGAAAATTTAACACCAGCTTGGGATACAGAAAGCATATGTGATCAGTTAAAGATTGTTATAGAACGTTTTGTCACTCCTCCAATTGAGAGGAGAAGGATAATTTCCTTTTTCTTAAATCTAGTATTTTGACTGGTCACTCAGAAAGTGATTCAGATACCTCTAGACTAGGGGAGAGGAAGCCTTATACTTTCTGCTTCATTCTCTTGGGATGCTCATGATGTGATGCTCTAACTTGGAAGCCAGTCATCGTGTAAGAAGTGCAATTACTTCCCAAATGCTGTGCTGAGGGTTCAAGCCTCATGTTCCCGCTTGATGAGGTTTGGTAACTCCAGCTGGGCTTTCTGTAAAATGGTAGCCATGTGGGAATTCTAGATGTCCAGTTAAGCTTGTAGTTGACTCTTGCTCTATAATATCCTGATGGTAACTCCATCGGAAACTCCAAATGAGGAACACCCAGTTGAGCCCAATGCTAAATCCAGGAGAGTGGCAATAACTGGTTCTGTAAGACTCTGAATCTTAAGCTGATTTTCATTTGTTGTTACTTTTGTTTCTTTAGTGCTGGGGATTGAACCCGGGGTCTTACACATGCTAAGAAGTGTATTACCACAGAGCAGCATCCCCAGCCCCTCAGGGTAGTTACTAATATAACAGTAGATCTACACATCACATTTTCATTTTGTTGGTAAGAAGGAAGAAAAACTTATAGAAGTTCCAGGAAAAGTTGAAAAGTAAGCAAGTATTATTGTAAGTACAAAGGAATTTAAATGTGACATAATTTTGAGAATTTTATGTTCTTTAATCAGCCAAATAAAAAGAACATCAACTTCATTTTAATTTAGTGAACATTCTTTCAAATGACCCAGAAGTCATGATATTGGGTGTGTAGAAAAGGGGTCATGGCACAATGTTAGTCATGACATAAATTCTTTGTTTATAATTTTTTCATTGAATGCTTGTATATTTTATATAGAACATCTCAATCAATCTTAGTCATCTTTGTACCCCTTTCCCTGCTGCCACCCTTCCACGGCCCCCTCCACTGGAATTCACACATTCTGTCATTTGAGTCAAGGCCTATTGTGTCAAGTTAGTGTCCCCAGATATTTCTCAGTGCATCTTCATCTACTAAGGTCTAGTCAGCCTATCTAGAGTCCCTCACTTTAGGAAGACTAGCTCTTCCTCACCCAGCAGTAATAATTTGCCAATATTTCTTCAGCTAAGATTGGGGTCTGTTGTCCATTTCCCCAGTTCTATGCTGGGTTTTTGTCTACTTGAGTTTGCATGGGTCTTGTGCATGCTGACAACATTGCCATAGGTACATGTGAGCAGGGCCCTAGGAGCTTGTAGGACTCTCTTTCCATACGGTCATGCATATCCTCCCTGGCTCTTACAATCTTTCCACCCCCCCTCTTCCGAAATGGTCTCTGAGCTCTCAGTGAGTGAAGTATAACAGTCCTGTCCAAGGACCAGCATTCTGCAGACTCTGTACTTTGGTCATTTGTGACCCTTTGTGTTCCTGGCCCTCTGTTGCAAGAGGGAACTTCATTAGTGAGAATTGAGATATTCAATAGTGTCCTCTTTACCCCTTTTTCTATGTTCGATAAGCCTTAAGTCATTGTATATGTGCCACTTTGGCTTGGGTAATTCACAGACAATGTCTGTGTGTGACCAGTTTGGTGCATAAGAGGCTTTTTTAATGAGTGGTGATTGGGATATCTGTTTGAAAATATATGGACCCATATTTTTCACACAGTAAAAAATTACATGAGTCTAGGGATGTGACAGTCTTGGGTCTTTCCCTAAGATCTATGAACCCTTCAGTCATGTGTATTTGGCTATGTTTACAGTACCACACAGGAGTTTCTACCCATTGAGTGGGCTTTTAGTCCAATTAAGTAGCTGTGGATTGACCTCAAGATAAAAGTGCCACTATTGCATCAGTGCGGGTCATTGATGTGCTTATTTGGTCTTGAAGGTGATGGGGGACCATCAATTGTTGGTCTCCCTTAGCACCTTGCGTAGGTAGTGCTCTCAAAGCTGTGAGAGCTAGCTTTCAGAAGAAGTAGTTTCCAGGTCAGTTCCAGGTACATTGCTCTAAATCCTATGCCTGAAGTATGTTCTATGTTCAGCAGTAGGACATTATCATGTTAAGATCAAGAATCAATAAGTGGGACCTCATCAAACTAAAAAACAAACGAACACTTATGTTTAGCAAAAACAACCAAGGAAGTGAAGAGAAAACCAAAGAGTGAGAAAAATCTTCATATCTGATAGAGGTTTAACATCCAGAATATAAAAATAACTCAGAAAACAAGAGTCAAGAAAACAAGTGACCCAATTAAAATATGGGCTAAGGATTTGAACAGAGAGTTTTCAAGAGAAGAAATAAAGATGGCTAAAAAACATCCTTAAAAGTGTACAACATTATCAGTAATTAGGGAAATGAAAATTAAAACCACTTTACTATTTCATCTTACTCTATCAAACTGGCTAAGATCAAGACAACAAATGACACCAAATGCTGGAGAGGTTGTGGGGAATATGGAATGCTCATCCACTGCTGGTGGGGCTGCAAACTTGTTCAACCCCTATGGAAAGCAGTGTGGAGAACTCTTAAAAAACTACAAATGAACCTAGCATATGACCCGGTTATACCACTCTTTGGCATATGCCCAATGGACTCATTTGATGGCAGAGATACTTGTTTGTTGCTGCTCTTTTCATAATAGCTAAGAGATGGAAGCAACCTAAGTGTCCTTCAGTTGATGAGTGGATAATGAAATGTGGTTCATTTACACAAGAATGTTCTACTCAGTGATAAAGATGAAATCATGAAATTTTAAGAGATGGAAGCAACCTAAGTGTCCCTCAGTTGATGAGTGGATAATGAAAATGTGGTACATTTACACAAGAAAGTTCTACTCAGTGATAAAGATGAAATCATGAAATTTACAGGTAAATGGATGGAATTAGAAACTGTTTTACTAAGTGAAAAAACACAGACTCAGAAAAATAATGGTGTATGTTCTCCCTCATATGTGGATCCTAGCACCAAATCTTTAATATGTCAGTATGCATCCTGAAGAAATTGCAGGAACCAGGACAATGAAAAGGAACCAGGGACGTAAGGGGAAAGAAGGAACCTGAGAAAGAAGAACAGTAGGAGGCAGGTGCTACTAGGGGATAAATGGATAAAATGAGGGCATTTAAATGGGAGGGTTGTACAAGGAACTTTGGGGATAAAGGGAAAGAAGGAGATTAAGAGCAGTGGGGCCATAGGAGCCTGGTAATCAAGGGAGAAAATGGGGACACTTTAAATGGGGAAGCCATGGTGGAAGAGTTAGAGAGAGAGAAGAGAGATAAATAATGCATAGCTAGTGTAAAAAGCCAGAGTGACTCATATTCGTCCAACAACCTAATGACAAATTACACATAAAATATCTCTATATGCGTCCATGTGTATAGCTAAAGACGACATAACAAGAAACAGTGTCAGACACGAGAAACTTCCTTTGAGATGTTGGCCAGGGTGGTCCAAGAGAGTCCCAAAGTTACACAGGCTATTGCCACAGCCCTTTATTGCCTCCTAGAACAACATAAATTCTTAATATTGGCTTAATAAAACCGAAATCAAAGCATAGATGACTACTTTCAGGTTAGAAAGTGGAAACATTACCTACCCTCACATGGAGGCAACCGTAAGGTCAACCTGCCCTTTTGGAAGGAGCTTTAGTTCAGAGGACTCTACAAGGCAAACACACTGAATTTTTGTGTGTTAAATGTGGCAAGAAAAACTGCCTCACTATGCCACATGTAGATTAAATCCACTTCAAATTGCAGTCTATATCCAGGAACCAAATTCATTCCTTTTTCATTAGTTTTCTTTCTTCAAATTTCAGAATGGATGACAAAATGGCATGATCATTTTGCTTAGACCAACACACTTTTAGATTTATGGAGAGTGATGATGTTAAAGAATTCCACTGATACCAAATTTATGACAGGAAAAATTCCACTTTCATTGACTGCCTTACACAGAGGAGTTCTACTCAGTTGTGAAGAAAGATGATATTTTCAGGTAAATTGATAGAATGAGAAACTGTTATGCTAAGTGAAATAACACAGGATCAGAAAAACAAATGACGTATGTTCTCCCTCATATGTGGATCCTAACACCAGAAGCTCTCACATCATCACACAGGCACAGGAAGCAAGAGAGCGACTGGAGATCTGGCAAAGCTTAAGAATTCTCTAAGCCCACCCCCAGTGATGTGCTTCCTCCAGGACAGCCACACCTTCTAAAACCTCCCAAAACAGCACCATCATCTGGGGACAAAATGTCCAAATACTTGGAGCCTATGGGGGACATTTTCATTCAAACCATCACATTCCACCCCCTGGCCCCCATAGGCTAATGACCATATAAAATGAAAAATACATTTAGTTCAACTTTAAAAGTCCCCATAGTCATTATCAATCTCAATACTGTTTAAAACTCTCCTGAGACTCAGGTAAATATCTTAATTGTAAGCCTCTATAAAATCAAAAGACAAATTACCCAATATACATGGGACCTCATTAAATTACAAAGCTTCTGTACAGCAAAACAATCAAGGAATGGAAGAAGAAACCCACTGAGTAAGAGATAAATCTTCATGAGCTATATATCCGACAGATTAATATCCAGAATATACAAAGAACTCAAAAAAGAAAGAAAAAAATAAATGACCCAATAAAAAGATGAGTGACAGATCTAAACAGAGAGTTCTCAAACAAAGAAATAAAAATGACTAAGAAGTACATTAAAAAGTACTCAACATCCTTAGCAATTAGAGAAATGCAAATAAAAACCACTTTAAAATTCCATTTTACCTCAGTCAGACTGGCTAAGATCAAGAGAATAAAAGGATCCAAATGCTGGAGAGGATGTGGAGAAAGAGGAATGCTCATTCACTGCTGCTGGGAATGCAAACTTGTGCAACCACTATGGAAAGCATTATGGAGAACCCTCAAAAATCTAAAAATGAACCGACCACATGATCCACTCCTTGGCATATACCCAAAGGGCTCATCATATTGTAGAGATATCTGTACATCCATGTTTGTTGCTGCTGTCTTCACAATAGCTAAGAAATGGAAACAACTTAAATGCCCCACAACTGATGAACGGTTAATGAAAATGTGGTACATCTACACATGGAGTTCTACTCAGCAGTAAGAACGATGAAATTATGAAATTTGCAGGTAAACGGATGGAACTAGATAATGTTACACTAAGTGAAATAACACAAACACAGAAAAGCAATCGAAGTATGTTCTCCCTCATATGTGGATCCTAACACCATATCTTTATTTGTATGTATACTGATGAAACTGCAGGAACCAGAACTTATTATATAACCAAACATTCTGTGAGCTGTACCTCTTCCTCAGATGGTAACATTTTGTTAAGTTTTGTTATGCACTTAATACTCCTCCTCCCCAAATTGTGCTTCATCTACTTTGTTTTTCTCGTGGAACTTTTCTGTTGCTATCACGATGCTGAAGGTCCAATATGAAAAGAACTTTCTTAAATATGCATGCAGCCTTATGTCATCTCGCTTGGAAATATTAATCAATGTATTTCTGTGTAGATTGACCTTTTTACAACGCGCTTTAAATGATTTAACTTACAAGAAAATGTCTAATGGCAGGAAGAATTCTGGTTCTTAAATTTTACTTGTTGCTTGCTAATCACTCAACACACAGTTCTCAAACTTGAGCAAGCATTAGAATCACCTGGAACATGTATTAAATCACAGATTCCTGGACTCTACCTTTTCTGAACTTCCAATTCCATAGATCTGGTGTAAAGTCCAGAAACTTGCACTTCTACTAAATTCCTAGATGATGATGATACTATTAGGTCAGGGGCCACATTTTGAGAATCATTGATTTCACGTGTAATGAATTCATAGCTAACCATGTCTTTTTTCTTCCATGCTTGGAGTTTTTCTGCTTCACCATGTGGAAGAGCTTTGGATAATTTCATGCTGCTTTGGTGTGTGTGTGTGTGTGTGTGTGTGTGTGTGTGTGTGTGTGTGTGTGTGTCTGTGTCTGTGTCTGTGTCTGTGTCTGTGTCTGTGTGTGTGAGTGTGGAGGCAAGATGTCAACCTTCGTTTCAGTCCTCCATTGCTTTCCACTTTGGGTTTTGATACAAGGTCTTTCATATATCTGAAACTTGCCAAATAATCTAGTCAGTCTCAGGGATTCATCTATCTCTACCTCCCCAGTGCTGGGTTTACAAACACATGCCACCATGACCAGATTTTGAATATGTCTTTTGGGGATTCAACTCAGGTCCCTGGGCCTGAAAGACAAGTTCTTTATTGTCTGAGATATCTTCTCACCCCAACCTCATGGATTTTGTGAAGGCAGTTCATCATGCTGTTTCCCAAGGCCGCTGTGATTGAAATAGATTTGATTCTTAATCACCATGGAAACTATTTTAATAATAATAATCATATGAATGGGAAGGGAATGATGGCCTAAGATAGAAGGAAAAGTAAAGAAATTATAGGGTTAAGGGAAATAAAGATGGTAGTTCAAAAATCCTTCATTTCCCATAAGTGGGGAGTCAAGGAGACTGCCTCAAGGTATTTTGACAAAAAGCAGAAATGCAAAGATGATATTTAAAGATAAATAAGTAACTATGAAAAGAATTTAATAATAACCCCATCAAATACTGTTTAGAAGTTGAGAAGGGAAAATGAGGGATAATATAAGAAATTGAATTCTTTAGTTTTTAAACGTAGTTGATAAAAAAATCATTCCAAAGTCAACAAGCCATGAAATTGGACTAACTGTATCAATGAAAAATATACCAGAGAACTGAAAACAGAAACAAGTTGGGCTAGGGTGGGCTAGAGCATGTGCTTAACATGCTGGAGGTCCTGGGTTCTAAACCCAGAGTCACCATATAATTAACAATAACAACAGCAAGAACAGATGAAATAAGGAATCATCTCAGAATTGGGACTCACAGTGGTTGGATGTGAGATGGTTTCTTTGTGCTTTTAATTCTTTAGTGGAATTTATTTGTTCTTAATTTTAAAAACTAATTAAAATTTTTGGCATTTATTGATTTATTGGTGGGAGGCCATGACATAGCATGTGTGTTGGTGTTAGAGGACAATGTTCAAAAGTTCATTCTCTCCTTCCACAGTATGGATTCCAGGGATCAAACTCATGTTGGCAGGCTTGGTGGCAGGCACCTTTATCCATTGAACTTTTTGATGACCCCATTTTGTCGAGTTCATTTGTAAAAAATAAAGCCTATATGCTGGTATTTCTTTGACTAAAAACAAGCCAGCTGCTTAAAAGCAGGTTACTTGATTTATGAATATAAAGCAAAACTCCAGTTCATGACTTTTAAAAGGAGTCTCTTTATCTAGCTCAGGTTGGTCTTGAACTTGTGGCAGTTTTCCTGCCTCCATTTCCCAAGTGCTGGTACTATAGTCATGTACTACCACACCTGGTGAGTTCAAATTTTGAGTCTAACAACATCTATGAGTGTGGGCAAGTCATTTGGAGTCTTCAATCTCAACTTCCTTTTTTAAATTTTTGGAAGATAATTTCTCACAGATTGTCCTGCGAAATTGATGCAATAATTATGCATGAAGATCATTTAACACAGTTTCTGGCATAATTAATAAATATCGGCTGTTCTCATTAATATAATTATAAACATACTGACAAGAGATTGGTGACTGAATCTGCAGGAGTAGGAGGCATATGCAGAATGGAGGCAGGAAAGCCAGACCTAGACCTGCATGTATTACTGGGTGATGTCGTATATTACACTTAATTTATACCTTGTGTATGTGTATATGAGTGCCTTTGCCTTACCACACCTTTCAAAAAAAATCCAAGTAGTACTAAAGATGGAGTACTCTTGCTCAGTAAATCTGATTCAATAATATAGCTTCAGCCCGATGTTGTGGCTCACATCTACAATACCAGCACTTTCAAGATAGAGACAGGAGGTTTTCCATGAATTTGAGGCTTACCTGTGCACTTAATAAATTCTACACAAGTCTGGGCTACAGACCAAGACCACGTCTTACCCCCAACCCCCAGCACAGTTTCAAATGACCTTGGAGAATAAAGAGGCATAATATATAAGGAAGTATGAGTCTTATTCCATATTCATCTTTTCTGGAGGTTATATGAAGGGAACAACATCTTCTCAGAGTTCTCTGTCTGGGAGTCCAAAGGAGAACCTATTGGGAAACTGAACTTGGATGGATAGGATTTGTTGTCAGATGAATAACTTAGGAGCAAGTGGCCTGAGCTGACTTCATCCTCCAGGCCCTATAAAAACTTGAGAAAGGCATAGCTATGCTGGTTAAAGTTCAGTGTCTTCAATAATTCATGTTCCAGTTGAATTATTCGATCTAACCTGATCCTGATGTTATAACACGACTTTAACATGAGTGCAGTAGAAAAAGTCACAGTTCCACAACAAGCTTACCTATGAATCCAGCACTAATAAAATCCTGACACACACAGATCAGTACATTATAATTATTTGACTTTCCATCCCCAGGGCAACTTGGCATGTTAAAGTAGGAATACATCTAGAGAATGGTCTGAGCCAGGACAGAGGAGGCCAAAGGCATCCACTGTGGCCTTTAATGACTCGCACTGGGACTATATTTCTACACTGGAAGAAATAACTACACTTTTTCTTCTTTCCAGAAGAACAGGTGATCTGCTGAGTCTGGAGTTGAAGCAAAAGCCTTGGAGAGAATGCCAAACAATTGCCAAGGCAGTCATCTTGATTTCTGGTGTTCATGTCCTGTCCAGTCCTCTTCTCTGGAATGTGGGCAGGACCTGTGACATGCTCTTAACCAATAGCACATGGTAAAGGAGGAGAAAGTTTTACGGTACACTTAAAATCCCAAATATATCAACTTTTAGATAATAGAGATTTTAAAAATATTTTATTATATTTATTTTATGAGTGTTTTGCCTGCATGTATGTAAGTACACCATGTAATGCCTGAAGAGACCAGAAGACCTCTCTCCTGGATCAGAGCATTCTCTAGCTATATTTCTGTGTTAACATGCCAAGTTGACCTGGTGATGGAAAGTCCAATAATTATAATGTACTGACCTATGCGTGTCAGGATTTTATTAGTGATGAATTCATAGGTATGCTTTCTGTGGCAATATGATATTTTTTCACTGAACTCATTTTAGAGTCGAGTTATAATGTCAAGGTCAGATTGGATTGAAACTGGAGTTACAGACAGTCCTTAGGCCCCCATGTGGGTTCTGGGAATCAAATCCAGGTCCTCTCGAAGAACAGCAACTGTTCCAGCCCCCGATAATATATATATATATAT
>NW_008355477.1:1572544-1623377 GCF_000622305.1 Nannospalax galili
ATAGCTTCAGTTGTCAACTAGATGCACTTGGGAAGAGGGAACCTCAATTGAGGAATTACCACCATTGGGCTGGCCTGTGACCTGTCTGTGGGGCATCTTTTCAATTGTTGAGTGATATGGAGGGCTCAGTACTCTGTGGGTGGTACCACTCTTGAGCAGATGGTCCTGGAGATATTGGTCCTTTTTTTAGTTCCTACATCCTCCTCTAAGGTTTAATCCATAAACATCCATGATGGAAATGCCTTACAGAATGGTGGGCAATATCTGTAATTTCCAAGCAGCCTCCAGTTTTTATTCAGTTAGCAAAAGGCCAGGGACTCGGGCAAACAGTTGCAAGCAAATGAATTGTTCCAGCAACCTAAATGAGTTCAGAAGCCATCTTCAGCCAAACCTTCAGATAAGAATGCAGAGACAAAACCTTGATCAAAACCTTGTGATACCCCAAGATGGTTAGACTACATCCAGGTTAGTGACACATAGAGACCTTGGGATAATAAATGCATATTATTATGTCGTTAATTTGCTTCTGTTTTGTGGGACTCAGGATCAAACCCAGGAACTTGCACATGATATCTAGAGGCAAGTGCTACACCCCTATCCTCCACGTTAATACTTTGCACAAGTTCCAGGAGAGACAAAGAGAAGAAAGAATACAGAAGGAAGAAGTTGGATAATAGTGGAGATTAAATATCAGTTGGCTTTTACAAATTCTGAGTGCATATTTTTCTTTGTACACACACACACACACACACACACACACACACACACCTAAAAATGCACTGAGCTACATCTCCAAGAAATTTGGAGTATTTTAAAAATCCAACCAAGAAATAACTTGGATCCAAGAACAGGTTGAAAGGTGAAGACACAGCAGAGAAAAGTTCAGACTGAATTGTGGGCAGATAAGGTTTGAACTATGTTGGGAAGGATTTGTGTTCAGAAAAAATGGTTGCATTGGCTCTTAGACCAGTATTCCCTAAAATATTATACATTCCACATGTTTTCCTCAAAAAATTTGAAATTAATGTGTACCCAAAATTCTATTGCAAATGTTTAAAACTTGGTGAAGAATAGTTACTTGTGCAAGTAATATATTATCATATAGTGTATCATGATGAACCTTTGAGTGTCTATGAGTTTGTGTGTGTGTGTGTATGTGTGTGTGTCTGTGTCTGTGTTTGAATTTTGAGGGGATGCTCTGTTGTTTCTTTACACAACAAAGGAACACAATTTGAGCATGTTGAATTCTTGATCCAATGGGGAGAGACAAATCTCTATCTGATTTAGTCCCCATTAAATATATCACTTAAATATTTTCAGCAGGGCCTGTGAGAAATGGATGGCTACTGAGTACACTGAACATGACCAGTATGACCGCAGGTTGGTGTGTACATTAATTTAGATTACATAAAGTTAAAAACTTAGTTCCTTGGTCATACTGGTTAAGTTCAAAGTACCCAATGTCACATATGGCTAGTTGCTATCATACTGAGCATCATAGTTAGAAAATTTCTATTACTGCAGGAAAATTATGTTGGATAGTGCTGAGTACTATTTTGAGCAATGGCTTAGACTCCTTAAATGTCTGAGCAAGGCAGTCCTATTATTCTTGGTTCTGATAAGTATGATTTTCATCTACCATGTTGTATCTAATCGTCTCCAGCAACACAATTTAAATTCCATTTATCACGGCATATTAGCTGCCATTGTTTAATATACCAACTTTACTGTGAGATTTTCAAACCAAAATTCATTACACATCTAAAAGGTTTGCGTGATAGTGAGTGATCAATCACATCACTTCCTTCAAAGTCTTACAGCTGCTGCTCATTGAGCACCTTCTGGTCAGTTTCTGAACAGACAGCAGAGCACGCAGTGGTACTGCCTACTTTTATTCCCTGAGTGGTAAGGACGCAGAACATTTTTACAAAAATAGAGCACTGGGAGAGACAACTAGCCACCAAAGCCGAAAATGTCACAAGGAAGCCTAGTATGACAATCCTGGAGGTGGAGTAATTGAAGCTATTGCTGACAGAGGGGATGGTAGTGTCTTCTTTTGGGACTAGATGTGCTACCAGAGACATGCAGTGAAGGAGAGTTCTTGTGAGAAAAGGATGTAGCTGTCTCAAAGGAAGTGACAGAAAAAAAGCACGTCACATTAAAAGGAACTCTTGGTGATATTTCACATGATTAAAAGCACAAATGAAAAAAAATGTTGGAACCTCATCCAAATTTAGAAAAGGGCATGACAATTTGCCAAAGCAGAGAACTTATCAAACTTCTCTTGGTGAGTGTCCATGAAAAAGAGTCATTTTAATTCTCAAGATTTCTAATGTATTTTGTTTATTGGGATTTTAAAATAATTTTTATTGGTACGTAGGCATTGTACATAGTGGATGGGTTTCACAAAGACAATTTCTTTCAATTTTATTGTGTACTTTGACTGAATTAATTGCCCTCTATTCCTGTTACTTTTTCCTGAGAGAGGGGTCTCACTAAAGAATCCAGGTTGTGTCCACACCTGGCAGTAATTTAAAATACTGGATAGCCAGGCATGGTGGTACTCACTTGCAACACCAGAACTTAGGAGATTAAGGCAGAAGGAGTATGAGTCCCAGGGAAGTCTGGGGTACTTAGTGAGAACCTATCTCCAAAAAAAAAAAAAAAAAAAAAAAAAAAACAAATACCTCCCCAAAGTAAAAAGTAATTTCATTCAATTTTTTCATCTACCTGTTATTTGCACTTGATAGGAAGTGTATTAAAGGTGTTGCCAGTTTTTTCGTACAGCTGTAGCATTTTTCTATTCGTTTAGATGGCTCTACACACAAATCTCAGCATGCTGTCTTTTCGGTCCAGAGCTATCATGCAAACAAAGGCTGCTTGGAATGCTTCTCTTTCGGCGCTCCTTTTTTGGAAGAGAGTGATAAAGGCTTTCCCATTCTAGAACAATAACTGTATTTTTGAAACCAGGTGCATCAATTATATTCATCACCCTCCAGCACTTACCATAATGTTTGCGTAGACTAGGAAATTATTCATAGCTTTTGAATGAACTAAATAGCCTGCCTTTTTAAATATTAGAAAGAAAGCACTCATTGATCACCGATGAAAAGGAAAGATAGAAAATAGGTACCAATTAAAATGAAAACTGCAGAGATAGCATTTAATTGAAGCTTACTAAGAAAGATCAAATCCCCTGGTAGGGTGCATAGAATATTCCAGCATTGCAAAAGCTAGCCAGTAGGGATGAAACTTTGAGTTCAGTATGAGCTTGATTTCTTCATGGTCTCTCATTCAAGTATGTGGTGTCTTCACCAATAAGGTCTTACTATCGAGTTCTGAATGGTATCCAAGAGCAATGACAGTAGCCTGTAATGCTTTTTTTTTTGGGGGGGGGTCTATGTAACCCCACTTACCAAAGGCTAAGATAGCATCTACCTGCCATTGGGTTTTAATTTGATAACCTGTGGTGTCTGGGAGAATCGTTGTCTCCTTTTTATTGGATAACTTCTTTTGAAATACTTTATATATGTATATTTGTGTATTTCAGGAAGCTTCTACAATAGTAGGTTTACATACGGCTTCTTCTAAGATCTTTAATGGTAGTGACACTTCTCCTTTCTTTGACACACTATTGGGAGAGAAAAGTAATCAAGTCTAGTTAAAATATCTACTGAATTTACAATATCTATCCATTGGTGTGACAGTGGCAAGATTGTTATGGGAATTAACCAACCCCTTTCTGATTGGCTTTAAAGATTGTTCTGTGAGATGAAACTTATGTCTGGTACCAAAACCCTGGGGCTGACCAGGGTTTAGGTCCTAGGAGAGAACCTAGTACTATTATTCTGCTAAATGTACATAGTATCAAACTTGCCCTTAAGTTCTTATCATTATAATTTTATATTACTGCATCTTTACAACTCTTGTCAGAGAAGCGTCTTTTTGCAGCAGATGGTGATTAATACAGAGATCCACAACTAGTTAACATGCAGAGAATAGGAGGGTGTGACATGTTCAACTCTAAATGGGACATCTATAGCATACCCTCTCCCCTGAGGCTCAGGGATCATTGAGGGGAAGGGTCAGAAAATGGTCATAGAGCTAGAGGCAGTGGGTGTCTGCAACAAACAGTATTTACTGGACATGGGCTATTTTACCCACAAACTCACAGTGACTGTGACTGAGTGCACTGATCAAGCCAGACAGAATCCTGCCATGGATGGGGTGAGGGGTCATGGAGTCCTATACTTAGCTGAAGAGCTACTGGCAATTGATGACTTCTGGGGAACAAGAGTCGGTTTTCTTCAGTGATGTTACCCCTAAGAGGTTACCTATGCTCCTTCAGTAGATGGTCCTCTGCCTATGCACATACAACCTACATTAAGTAGACTCAGTGGGTTTGAAAACAGAGTACATGAAGTTGAGGGGGGAAAGTCTTGCAGAGGAGGAATTGGAGGGAAAAGAATGGGGGATAGATTGGATCAAAATACACATGCATGAAATTCTCAAACAATAAAGGAAAACTAAAGCTCAAATCTAATCTAGACCTACTACTACATGGAGTTGTGGCCATATGTTGTGAAGAATATGCCATGAGTGACGCAGAACTTTCTTCCAGGCTGTGGAGTGGGAAACGAGAATTATCAAGAAGAATGAAAACAAAAGCAAATCTAATGCTGTGAAATGAGTGTGTAATAGAAAATTGAGATGCAATTATAAACCTGGAGGAAAGATTAGAAGAAACTTATCTGAAGGGAGCAGGTTAATTTCATATGGTATTTGGTATAATTATGTATTTCTATGAGCAATGTAGTATTTATTTCATCCTATTATTTTGTGCAGCAACAATATCTGGTAGACAGATTGTTTTGCCATGGGCTTCTATGCAGAAGCTTTGAAATTTCAAATGAGCTAGGTAGGCCAATGAATAACTGGAATAACTAAAAATATCTAGTCTAGTGATAGTCAGGTTGTTATAAATAAAAACTCAGTTCAAAAGGTAAGATTCCTGCTCTTTGATCTTTCAAAGCTGATCAGTAATTTTCATGTACTTTGCTTCCCCATAAATTTTCCCCTCTGTCTTTCTCTCCTCTGTCCTTTCCTTTCTTTCCATGCCACTTTCTTTCCTTTCCCCCCACTTCTTGGGATAGAACCCAGGGCCTTGCAAATGTCCCATACTAAAGTTTCTTAGTGGTTGGAAAATATAAAGATTGAGCTGAACCTAGCAGACTTGCCTTTTGTTTCCGAATTTCAAAAACAGTTAACAGCAGCTTAATGAGTGATAAGTAGAGAGAAAATTACACCATTGCCAAATCAAGGAAAATGTAGGCAGAAGAAATTAGAGCAATATTGTGAGTAGCTCAAAAATAGCATTAAGATAATTAACTAATATTAGAAATATATGCAAGTGGAGAGTGTCTTTACCAAGATAAATCATAATGAAAGATAAAATTGTTAGTGAAAAGAATCAAATCATTGTAGTGTTGTAGCTGATGGTTTCAATATCCACTTTCAGGCTTCTTTGGAAGATAATTCATTCCCATTGAGCCTTGGGTCAGTGGGTCCATGCTTTTAATGTCTGAAGAGATTGCATCAAATGATGGATTTTACTAGCAGCTTAATTTTTGTTTATGTGACAACTATATTCGTGTTAACTATATTGTTTCTGATCAATCAATTTACATAAAGTATGAATTAATTTAGACTTAGGTAGAAGGTCAATGTGCTCATACCAACCTTGAATCCAAAGTTAAACTCATAAGTAGAACAACATCAGCAACATGAGTAAATAGAGAGAAGCAAATGGAGGGAAGATGACATCAGTTGTGGACAATGCCTTTTGAGACTGGGTTTATAAGACACTTTCATTTTTTCACCATGTATTTCTGTACTTTTTTTTTTTGACGACATGGGAAATTTGCTAATTTTTGACATGTGAGAGTGGCATTATGGTTATGTTTAAACATTATTATTCACAAGAGACTCCTAGTGAAATGTTCATGGATTAAATGGTATGATTCTGATATTTGCTTCCAAATCATACAATCTGGGAGGAGGTGAATAGAAATAAAGTAAAATTGGACACAAGTTGATGTCTGATACATTCGTGGTGCTTCCTTGTATGATTGTGTGCAATCCTGTGTACATTTTATAATGAAAGCTAACTAGAAATTGTAGGAGATACACTTGGGAAACCAGGCTGGATACTAAATGTAAACAAACCCCCTGTGCAAGGAACTTCTGCTCTGCAGTTTGGTGTTCTTCAAACTTTCGTGAATACAGCCCTATCTGTGACAACACTTTGCATGCATGCACCAGGCTTATGCTTATTTATTCATTTATTCATTTATTTATTTAAAAGTATGTACATGTACCACTGTACTATTATGCCATTATAAAACATACACAAACATAAAAATCTAGATAAAAATAAACACAAGTATCATTCTAATATGGTCTTCCTATACTCTAATGGACCTGGGCTCCAGTTAGGAGCCCCATGCTTAGTGAAGGGGGGAGGCTTTGAGATTTTCTGAGTAGGAAAGACTGTTTATAAGAAACAGAAACTTACTGAGTAGCCACAGGTAATGGGAGATTGGTTAGAAAGACCCAGAGCTATTTCCCTGAGACTTCTCAAAGAACTACAACGGACTAGGACATTGTTCTAACTAGATTTGCAATTTGAGCAAGGATCATCATTTCCTTGTACATTTCATTTATATATGCGGTACACATAATGTGTTCTGCACAAAGTCAGGATACAATATGCATATAAAACAAACATCCTCCACATAATATCTTGGGCAATATATTTAACACAATGATTATGATAATTATAATATCTAACATTGAGTACTTAATCTCTGCCAGATATTGTGGTAAGAACTTTACATACATAATTTTACTTAAAACTTGTGACAACCCTATGGAAATAGATCTCATTACTGAATTCCATTTCACTATAAGGAAATTGAAACTTAGAAAAAAATAGCTTTCCCGATATGAAAGGGCCAGGGAATGACAGAACCAAAATTGAAATCAAGATGTTTCTGACCCCAGTCCCCATATTCCATAACTACTAAACCATAATGCCTCCAGAAGGAATCAATGGTAGTGTCCAAACCAAAAGATTGCTGTGATGAATAAATGAGATAATGTGATGTTTAGCACATTGTCTGACATAGAGCACACATCCTATTATATTAGTATTATAGTACACAGAATATTTACTAAGATTTTTCCACAGTAAACACCACTAATGTCTCTCAATATCAAAACACCAAATATTTATAATTGTAATGAAATAATGTTTTTTTCATTTAATTAAACATTATTTATAATAACTCATGTCTGAACTCCTTCTTTGGCTGCCATCTATAAATCTGTGGTGTGACTTTTGGTGAGAATCTGTGGAATGAATGGCTGACCAGAGAGAAATAGCAACTGTGGACCCTGCTACATCTCCTGCCTAGTAGGTTACAAAACTGGAATTATTTGTACTTTGTATACTACTGTCTTATTCTAAGGAGCCACTTACATAAATTGAAGTGTGTACAGTGTAAATACTGAATGATCCAGAAAAATATATATACATATCAATTTTATGATTGAAGAGTTTGCCTCCTTTTGTTTTGATCCAAAGATATATTTTTAGAGAAATGATAGCTCTGAAAACTTCTTTGCATTCTCTTAGTTTCCCTGAAAATGGTCAAATTGACCATGCTTTTGTTCAGATCTACTATTTCTATCATCCAATACAAATGAAGTACTCATTTAATAAAAATACTCCATGACTTATTCAATCATGGTTTCAATTCTGAGAGTTGCCATCTCTCTTTGATTTTCTGGAATATTTCTGGTTTGAAAATTTCTCCCGGTTGTAGGCTGTCCTTCCAGGTTTTGCTGCTAGTCATGGCTCCTGTGGAGGAGGTGCTAAAGAAGCTCTTCTGAGAGCTGAGAGAAAGAGCTGAGGGCTATGCTGTGCTTCACGGGTGCTGGTGTATGGTCTGGTTTACATTGCTGGGTCTGCACTTACTGTTTGTGACCATTACATTTTCCATTTTGTGTAATTCTATAAACACTTTACGAGATGTGCTGTCACTCTAAACGAAATTTTAAGCTGTGTGGTTGGGTTGGAGTTGGAAGAAAATAATACCTTTGGTTTATGTATTTTGACATTCAGTCAAAGCAGATCTCTCTTTTCACCGAACAATTTAAATTTGGTGTAACTAATACATTTATTTAATGTAATCAGGTAATCCATAACTCTAGTTATCACCTAGGAACTTGCCCATCATTCTCTGTTCTTCTATTGGGGAAGCTTTTTAAGTCTAGAAAAACCTAGAAGAGCATTTGTGGTGAACCAATAAAAACTACCCACCCCCTGCCCATCTGTAGCCCAAATAGCATAAACTAAAATTAAGTATGTGGGATTCTTGGAAGAAAGCATCCAATAACAAAATGCTATGAGCAAAAGTTAATTTATTATATATTCTCTAATAATTCATAATAGCTTCTTGAATTTTAAATGTCTTTTTGCTATTTCCAATGCTTAAAAATCATAATTTTAAAACACAAGTACTGTTTTATATACATTGTGATCTTTTTTCTTTTTGGTTTTGACTTCTAAATATGAATGATATGGTCTCCAAGTGTCTGCTTGGAAGGAGAGGGAATAGGATTCATTGTTTTTCTCTAACATGGTAGTATTTAAAATTTCCCATCATATACCTGGTGTTTGACTATATGAAAAATAGCCAAATGCCATCACTTTCTCATATATTTCTTTTACATGTATATATGTATAATATAGACAGAATATATCTGATTAGGACATTTCAACAATTCATCAATGTAACTTCTATCTCCTATTTTATATAAAATAACAAAATATACAGAGAGGAGAAAGGAGACATCCGTTCATTTTACACAGAAAGTAAATAAAAGTTCATGTATGGCTTTGCAAAGGTAGATTACGATGTGACTTTCATATTTATTTATTTAAAAGCATCTTGAGAGAACGTGTTAGTGTGCTTACAAGAGCGGCCATGGTGGTTGAATGTCGCATTGAGAGTGCAATATTGGGATCCCCAGTGGTCTTTCCAGTAGCTGCCTCGGCAGCTTTCAGGAGACAAATGTAGTTTATGACCACTTCATCAATCTTCGCTACAATTTCCTGTCGCTGTGTTTCAGAGTTCACGACTTTCACTAATCGCATGCAAGCTTCTGTTAGGCAACAGAGCACTTGGAAGCTGGAACTCATAGCTAAAAGCATCTCCTCGGGGCTTTTCTCAGCCATTGCCATTTTCCTACAGGCACTTCCCAACTGTCTGGATTCAATAGACAAGAGCTGCTTGTACTGAGAAAGTGTAAGATCATATGCTTCAGGGTGTGACTCCTCTCTCTTCCCCTTGGTTGCCCTGACAAGGCAGAGCAGCTCATTGGCATCATTCTGGGCTGCAAGAAATCCATCAGGCATTACATATGTGTTCTCCTTGAGGGCATTTATTCTTGCAATCCTGGCATCAAAAGCTATACTGTTGAATTCCAAGTCATCCAGTCCACTCAGGTCTTCCGACCAGATCTTTAGCACTGGCTTTCTGGACAGCTCCTCTCCTTGCTTCCGCATCCCAACAACCAGAGATGAGTTGCTATGTTCCGGCATGGCTTGAGTTATCTGTGGTCGATAGAGGCAAGACACCTGAAGGGTGGCCTCTCCTTCCTCTTCATCTTCATCCCCATCTTCATCCTGCCCTCGGTTCAGGAAACAGTAGCTGAAGGGTCCTCGGCATCTCCAATTGCTGCCCTCCAGCTTCCTCAAGGGTAAGGTCCTATACAACTTTGAGTCTTTATGTGCCACTGGGGACCTTCTGGGAAGCTTCCCCCCAGAGTTAAAGTGCATTGAGCTTTGGGAAAAACTCTTGGTGAGCTTCCTCCCCAGCGGGAGTTCTGCTCGTCTTTCCGAACTGGTCTCCTGTGCTTCTGTGATACCTGGATACTTCAAGCTGACTGCACCCTTGGTTCTCTCTCGGAAGGTTTCCAAACCTACAGGTCCTGAGAGGATACTGCTGCTATGTCTGAGAGCCCTCTGGCTGGGGGGTGTCCTGAGACTCCCCCCTCTCGGATCTGCTGGCCTCCAGCTCACAGCCTCTCTGAATGCCTGGTTTGCTTGGGAGAAATCATTAGGGTCTTGATTTGGAATTGGCACCTTTGATTCCGAGTGAATATTTGATGGTAGCAGGATGGGATCAGCTTCAGAATGTTGAGACCAAGCTGAAGGCATGCCTCCTTGTCTCTCCTTCCCAGGCTCTGTCAAAGCTACACTAGGGGTAGTAGAAAAACAGAGAGATTCATTAAGCATCTCCTCAGTGGACATTTTCATTAGAACTCTATGTGATGACTGTCATTTCCCAAAGATGCATTCTAGAATGACTGCCATGTGTCATGTCATGACTACACTGCTTCCCCCAAATTCCTCATAACAGATTTCCATGTCAACAGATGACAAGAATTAGTGGAATCTATTCCTTATGGAACCACTAATCCACTTGAAATTCTCTGAAAATTCCAAAAGTTTTTAAAGAGAAAATTGTATTTTATATATTTCTTTGCTCCCAATATTTCCCTATCAAACATTAGACATAGAGCTAGAAAACAAACATATATGTAATATATATGTAATATATGTATATATATATATAAATTATTCCAACATATTTAAGATATTTAGGTTTCATTTTAAGGGAGCTGGGTTGTTAATTTTTATATTTTTTTAAAGAACTGTCAGGCTGGGCATGGTGGCCCATGCCTTTGATCCCAGCACTTGGGCTACAGGGAGACCCTGTCTTTAAAAAAATAACATTAAAATGAGGTGCCCTCATTTAATTATTGAGAATCAATTCAAAAAACTTTAAAAAATATTTTACTTATTTTCATTTTTGTGTATGACTGTATTGCCTGCATATATGTAAGTGTACATGTGTCGTGCAGTGCCTTCAGAGGTCAGAAGAGGGTGTCAGATCCCCTGAAACTATAGTTACCAAAGGTTGTTAGCTGCCACGTGGGTACTTGGAACGGAACCCAGGTCCTCTGCAAGAAGAGCCAGTGTTTTTCACTGCTGAGCCAACTATCTAGGCCCCAGCTAACCTTTTAAGAGGACAGCATGAGGTATGAGGTTTGCCTGGTATAGGGCTTGAAGTCCAGACACTAGGAAAGTTGCTCAACTTTTCTTAGAAAAGTTGTCATGTAAAGAAGAGCAGGAAGTAACAGGTGAAAGCTCATTGCTAGCCATGGAGTATTAAAAAGTGTGGTTTAATTTATTTACATGTGAACATGCAGCTGGTTGATGACTGTCCCAAAGTATGAGCTAATGGTGAGCTTTGGTAAAACAGGAAATCTTTTAAAAACTCTCAAAGATATTTAAAAAGACAGAAATAGAAATTAACCCGTATAAGATCTCAGTAACATCTATTGACCAATATGGAAAACATGCTATTGCTATAAGTTGAGACACTAGAAACATCTGCTTTGGACACCTGAGGATCAGCCAAGTGGGTCAGGGAAAAGAACATGGGCATGGGCCCACTGGGTGGTAGATTATGGGTAATTACAGAAGGTGGCTGTGTTTGATCTAGATTTTATTATTTGAAGGCTCATCATGATAGCACCAAAGTCTTCCCAACAGTGAGGTACACTGGACATATGAGAAGATTCCTTTAGGGAAGGTATCCCCTAAAGGTGAGGGAAGAATCTGTGACTACTGAAACACAGAATCACAGAGAATCCTACTGTCTCCCTGACAGCCTATGCAATATTTTTCCCTTTGTCTAAAAAAACATGATGAGAATCATGGAGAATCCTACTGTATCCCTGACAGAGTATGCAGTATTTTTCCCTTTCTCTAAAAAAAAAAAAAACCAAAAAACATGATGATAAAAGTCAAAATGACAGATCTCAGTGAGAAAGAAATCAAACTGCCATGTGACCCTAAGTGATACTATATTGTAACCAAGAGTCACATGGGGCCCTGCCAAAGGTCTTCACTGAGAACTGAGAGCAAAAGTTATTGCTCTATCAAATTTGAAAGAGCAAAGCAAGATTATAAAGAGAAAACGCCATTTCCAACATTGTTCCAGAGCTGGAAACTACTATTTATTGCCAATGGATCAATGATTGCTACTTAACAGTTCGATATTTTTTTTCTACCTTTTACTTTTCTTCTACTTTCACATTTTTAGGTTTATTGTAAATAGGGTTCATATTCTCCTGGCATATAACAAAGCACTAAATCCATCATTGCTGTACCTGTGGTTTCCTTAATCTTGGGCAGTCTATGACATCCATCTCTCAAAGTGCCAAATAGGGGGTCGGCATTAATGGCTGTGTGCAGAGCAGGCACTGTCATGCGTGGGCACATCCCTTCTGTCTGTGGGTGCAGTTCCTTGAAGGTGGCTCCGTGGTTAGGAAGGCCTGTGGCTCTCTCCTCTGATGAAACATAATTCCCAACTTTCCCAGAAGCATCTGGAATCAGGTGTTTCCCCATGGAGGGGCAGAGGGGCGACTCCACAGGAGTGGCACAGGCACTTCCGCTGCTGCCAGCGCCACAGCCTGTGTCCACTGAAGAACCTTGAGAGCTCTGTAGGGAAAAATGGCCTTCACTCTGCAGGGATGACATCCTCTTGGCCAAGTGGTAGTCACAAAGGCGTGCCACATTCTCTTCAGCCTCGGGAAGCTTGGTGGCATGGTCACAAGTGGACAAGTCAGCATCTTCAGGGTTGTCTAAGTCTTTGGCTACACAAGTCATATCTGTGAGGAAGTGGTCCCCTTGGCCAAGTCCTGAACCATCATCAGCTTCTCCCTCCAGAGATCTATCCTCCTTCCCTTCAGCCTCCCTGGTCCCCAGACCAGAACCTCTGGGGAAGGCTTTCATGGCTGGTGTTTCCACTCCACTTTTCTCTGCCACCCCACCATCAGAGGCCACATACCATCTTTGGCTGTCCTTGCGAAAGGCAGTTCTCTCCAGGTTAAAAGTGCTGAGGTGTGGACTGTCTCTTGAGGACCCAGTACCAGCTTTGCCTTTGGCATCGTCCTCCATCTCTGTCATTTTGGTTCCTTGCTGCTTTTTCCCTGGTGTATTCCCACTGGGGGAGGCTTTCCCCTCCCCCTCGGCCAGCTTGCTTTTCCTTTTGCTGGTACAGGAATATGCCACTGACCCCATGTGCAATTTGCTAAAATAGTCAGTGACCGACTTGGTCTCCATAGTTTCCGGCTCCATTTCCATGTGTTCTGAGTGAAGGATCTGCTTGGAAGGCACAACTTTGGGTGAGAGGTCAGTCGCTGGGCGAGCAGTCAGGCCATGGGAGGACTTTGGAGGCAAGACTCCTGTGGGGACTTTGGAAGTGGGGAACTCTGTCTGCTCTTCTGCAAGAGGGTGGTAGCCTTCATGAGTGGCCAAGAACATGCGGGAAAGGCTTTCTGACTGCTTTTGTGCTGCGGCCAGTTCAGAACTCTCAGTCATTTCAGAAGAGTTAGTTTCATTGCCCGAGTCTGATGAAGACTCAGGACTATAAGCCCGCAAGATGGCTACACCTGCATGCCGTAAAAAACAAGAAGCAATTAATGGATAGACCACAGGCATTGGAGACATGTAAGAAAATGGGACTTACTATCATTAAAACAACAACGAAAATACCTGAAAACAAAAGACAAGAAAAACAAAACCAAAAAACAAGATTTTTCCCTTTTCAATAAAGACTCTGAATTTATTGCACAGTTGTTCCAGAAATGGGAGGGGAGGGGAGCATGCTATTTGTTTTTTGAATAGCAACAAAGGAAATCACATAACACAAAAACCCCATGATGGTAGTTCAACATAATTATGAAATGGGACATGTGTGAAATGGAGAATACCACATAACAGGACTCCAAGAACAAATGGCTCAAAAGGACGGAATGACATGGTTATCAGTGAATAAATGTAACAATCGTGAAAGAACCTGAATTGTCACTCTTCTGCTGTTCTTCTGATACAGAAAGAGCTTCTAGAGCTTCCAGCGTAGAAACGACAGCATGATCCAGTCCTTTCTCACATGTGCCCTCAGCACTGGTGGGCACAGCATCAATGAGGGACACGGGGATCTCCTCATTCTGTAGGCTGCTGCCTTGTTCCTTGTTCTCATGGAATGATGCTGCCTGGCTCTGAGTGTCCTCCTCATCTGAACTGTCTCTAAAGCCAGGTGGGGGTGCAGCGATGGCCATGTTCAAAGAACGTAGGAGGAAGTCATCCTCGTTGTCATCCCCTTCTGGAGGAGGCAGGGTCGTGAGGTCAATGATATCATCACTTGACCCGGACAGGTCGAGGATGGCTGGTTGATTCATCTCACCCACCACGAGGTCTTCCTCGCAGCTCACTTCATCTTCATCTTCTGCATCATCGGTGTTGTCTGCATAACAGATGTCATGCAAGAGAGGTTCCTCTATCCCCTCAGGGGCCTCAAAGTTCTTCACATCACCTATATTTGCATATACAGAATTTGCCACAAACTGGATGCTGTCTGAATCTGGAGTGAGGTCGAGGTTCTTCATGTCATTGGCACTGCTGATGTAGAGATTCCTCTGCTTCTCTAGCATTTCTGGACTCTCATCTAACAGTCTTTCATAGCCAAGAGTTGGGGGACTCATGCCATCATCCAAGGCGAGATCTCCAAAAATAAAGGACACTTTAGCTCCTCGCGGAGATTCCTGTGCTTTCTTCAGAGTGTCTGGTCCTGAGAGGGTCATCAGGGACCGCTGAGCTAGACTTCTGTAGTCTGCCTCACAGGGGGCATCACCTGGCTGAGTCAGCGGCTGGCTAAGTTCATCTGAATTATATGTGTTGTGAATGTATAAATGCCGGTGTTCTTTGGGACATAAGGTGCTGTCTGCCATCTCAACTGTCTTCTGCTTGGAATCTATATATGTGATCTGGGCTTCTTGCTCCCCTTCACCAATGAAAGTTGTCATCTGGGGCATACAGTTCCATTCAGGACCAAGGAGGTTATGCTTTCCTTTATTTTCTGTTCCTAAAGAGAAACAATTAGGAAGACATGTCAGTCAGTATGCTGTCTGGTTTCAGGAGGGATAGTGGTCTGTGTTTTTATTTTTTATTGTATGTGTGTGTGTGGTTGTGTGGTATACATGTATTTATGTATTATGCAGGTGTGCTTGTCTGTGAGTGTGAACATGGAGGTCTAACATTAATGTCAGGTGTCTTCCTTCCTCATTCTCCACCTTATTTTTTGAAACAGGGTCCCTCATTGAACCTTCACAGTTCTGTTAGGCTGGCTGGCCAGTGAACTCCTAGGATCCACCTGTCTCCACTGTCTCATTGCTGAGATTACAGGTGCCTGCCACCATGCCTTGATTTTTATGTGGGTTCTGAAGATTGAAAATCAGGCTTTCAAGTTTGCACAGCAAGCAATTTACCTACTGAGTAATATCCTCAAATACATCTGTGTTTCTTAGTTTAATGGCTTGCAGTATCACTTGGGTAAGCACAATTATTCAACTTTAGAAATAGGGCATTGGTCTGTGTAGGCTCCAGGTGCTAGATTCTTTGTTTAGGAGAATTTAATGAAATAAATTCTCCACAAAATATAATTGCTATTTGATAACATGTAATAGCATCTAGGAGGAAAGAATAATATATTAATCATTAAAAAAATTAAATTCATTATTTTTTTTGCATATGAGTGTATTGCCTGCATATACGTAAGTGCACCCATGTTCTGCAATGCCCTTGGAGGTCAGAGGAGGGAGTTGAATCCCCTGGAACTGGAGATATAAACGGGAGTTAGGTGCCGTGTGGGTGCTGGGAACTGAACCCGAGTCCTCTGCAACAAAAGGCAGTTCTCTTAACTGCTAAGCCATCTCTCCAGTTCCTAGCTTAATTATTTTAGGTAGTTGGTTCTTTTATTAGACCCCATTGGTATTTATGAATCTAAATATGCGACATGACTTTTACAACCCTTAATGATGATATTCCAATAGGCTGTTTTTTCAGAAAATAAACTGCCATTTTCTTTGTGAAGTTGATGAAACATTCCCCAATTGATGTAGGAAGAGATTGCATGTTTTTCCTCCTTGATTTAAGAGAAGGTCAAGAAGCTTCATAGATTTTCCCACATTTATTAGGAACCAAAATATTACACCTCTATTTACAGCCTATTTATATCATAGTAGGCACAATAGACTCATGTATAAATGTCAGTATTCATCTCTATATGCATGTGTATATAAATGCATGATGTGAAGACTCATAGGCCTTCCTCTCTTCTATTCCTGGGCATATTTAATATTTAGACTCATTTCAACTTTTGCTTGTAGCATGGTAACTTGTGAAGATTTGTTCAATGTTTCTTACCAATTAAAATTGTAACACATTTATTTAAATATTTAAATATTATTGTCTTGTTTGTTCTTCAAGGGTCTTTTAATGTGGAATTTACATGTGGAGATTTGCTCTGATACTTAACAAGAGCAAGAAGTAGGTCATCCCATTGGCCACTGCTTTGTCTGTTCCAGAGGCAACATCCTGAGGAAAATCAAGGGCCCTACGATTTTTCCATCTGTTTCTTTTAGATTGCATACCAACCGCCCAGCCAGTATTTGGGTCACACTGCCATCAAGTATACAGGACATTTGGAAAAGAAATTCAGTTTTACTAATGTAGTTTTTGCTCTCCCTAAATTACACAATACTGAACAATATTCAGTCATTTTCCTTAATATATGAAAATAAATAAATACACCAAATAAGATATGATATTAATGACATTGTGTTATATGCTGGGCATATTTGCATCTTGCTGTATAATGTAATCAGTATATCTTGTGGGACTTGGGCATTGTTTTATCAAGAAAAATGTAATCAGTATATCTTGTGGGACTTGGGCATTGTTTTATCAAGAAAAAGAAATGTAGATTATGACAGTCTCTGCCTAGCTGTCTCTCTCTCTCTCTCTCTCTCTCTCTCTCTCTCTCTCTCTCTCGCTGGATGTGTCTGTGTCTGTGTCTGTGTAGGGTGGATTGTTGCTGGGAGACAGAGTAGATGGCCAAGTTTCATTGTAACAGGGCTGTAGGTTTAGACCAGGATTTGGTAAACATTTTATATAAAGGGAGGGCCATACAATAAATATTTGAGGCTCCTTAGGCCAAATCTTTACTTGAGTAACTAGTCAATGTTGCTATTTTAACATGAAAGACAGAGATGATGCATAAATGAATGGGAGTATGTGTTACTTGGTGGTTCCCAAAAGATGTGTCCACTCTGAGAATGTTAATTTATTGGACATGTGACTATATTTGGAAAAAGGGTTTTGCATATTTAATTAAAGTTCTTAAGATGAGATCACCCTGAATTATCTGTGTAGGTCATCAATCCAACCTCAAGTCCCTTTAAGACAGGAAGAGAGAGTAGGATTTGGTCCATGCAGAGAAGAGGTGGAAGCCATGTGAAGATATAGGCAAAGACTGGAGTGGAATAGCCAAAAGGAATGCTGGCAGCCACTAGCAGAAAGTTGATATAGAAGACATATTCTGTTCGATCTGGTGAAGGGAGCAGAGCCATGCCCATACCTTGATTTTACACTTCTGGCCTCCAAACTCTGAGAATAGATTTCTTTATTTTTAAGCCACCGTGTTTGTAATTATTTGTTGTCATAGCCTCAGGAAAGTAATACAATGTGTATGATTGAATTCCAATAAAACTTTCTTCATAAGAACATGATTCAGCTAATTGTCCGCAGTTTTCCAACTTCTGCGTTGTGCCACAAGTAAACCAAATAGGGTGAGAAGCAGAAACAAATTACATTAATTCAGAGCTTCCTAAAGCCAAGAGATGTATGTGTAGATATGTGGGGATCAGGGATTTCAAAAGGGTTTGAAAGTTAATTTTCAAGAGAGAAGGAACAATTGTGGTTTATACTTTTTTTAAAGTAGCGGTCTTAACTAAGGTCTATCTCAGTTTGACATGAGAAGAAAACATGTACTCAATTTGGGCTTTCTTCCCAAAGTGTATAATGTTTAGATTCTTGGAACAATTCTGGAGGCATTGAAGGCTCTGAGGTGGGACCTGTGGCTTAGTCTTCATAAGACTAGACATGAAATGCAATGCTTAATCTTCATTATTAGCATCCTTGGATTTACAGTCTCCTAGGAAGCATACATACAGGTGTTTTCAAGGGTATTTCCAAAATATTTAACAGAACAGGAAAAACTCACTCTGAATGTAGATGGCACTACCCATGGGTTGGGAGTCCTGGGATGTATAAAAGTGAGAAAGAGGGCTGAATGCCAGCATTCATCACTTTCTGCACCCTGACTTTCATCACAGCAGCAATGTGAGCAGATGACTGAAGGTCCTGACACCATACCTTCCCTGTGATGATAGAATGAACTCTCAACTGTGAACCAAAGTAAACCCCTCCTTCTCTTAGTTGCTTTTATCTGGTATTTGCTCATGGCAATTAGAAAAGTAACTAATCCTGGGACTTTACTTTTGACATTTCTTTTTTCCCAGCTGGCCTGGAACTCACTTTGTAGACCAGGCTGGCCTTGAACTCATAGAGATCTGCTTGGCTCTGCCTCTCCAGTACTGGGATTAAAGGCATGTGCCACCATGCCTGGCTTTATGTTTGACATTTCTTATGTCTCCTGAGATCTTCTGGGCATTTAAAAAGAAAAAATAAGTGGCTGTAGCCATTACAGGATGCTAATTTTACATACTGGTGCAGGGATAAAATATTCTGAAAAAAGCAACTTAGGGAGAAAGGGTTTATTTTAGCTCACAATTTGAGGTTACAGGCCATCACAGATGAGAAATCTAGGTTCTAGGAATTTAAAACAGTTGGTCTCATCACATCCACAGTGAAGAACAGAGGGAAATTAATGCATGTATGCCTACGACTTAGCTCATTTTTTCCACTCTTATTTAGTCTAGGACCCAAAATCAGACAATGATGTCACCCACAGTGGGTTGGATCTTTCCATGTCAAGCAACATGATCAAGCATTGTCTCTCAGAAACACCCACAGGCCAACCTGACCTAAATAATCCCTCATCTGGACTCCCTTCCTTCTAAGGGGAATCTAGATCATGTCAAAGTAAAAATTGAAACTGACCAGCACACTCAGGCTGTCATTCAGCTTAGGCCCACCAGTTCCTTTTTGTGAGGTATGCTTTCATTTGTTTGTCAAATGCTACCCTCTATTACAGTGGGGAAGGCATATGGAACATGTGTCCTCATCCTCATTCTTAGTATAGAATTGAGCAAAACTACTGAGAAGCCAATGTTCCATTCTTCCTTCCAGTAATAACGTCATTAGTTACTAAGCCATTTCCCCTCTCACTTTTAACTACACATCCCATCATCAGTCACTACAAAGTAGACAACACTGAGACTGTATTACTGTAACCATTTTTAGAATAGCAGGTTGCTTTTTGTTCTACTTGTACAATTTGAACAGCTCATGGGTAAAAGGTTTTATTTTCAAGGTAAACTTTATGATTTAAAAATAAAAGGCCAGAAACTGGTTTTCCACTGTGAAAGGATTGTGTTAAATTGCCCAAATGCTCTTTGGAATTTCAAAGGTCATTGTTGAATGGCTGTAAATCTCTTTCAATGAAAACGTGCTTGTAAAAATGTTCACTGAAAGACTCTGTATATACTTACCACTCCTTCTTGTTCCTTCCCTCTCTCTAATTATTATTACTTTAAAAATATTTTATTATTTTTATATTCTGTGTATGAGTGTTATGCCTGCATGTATGTAAATGCACCCGTGTCATGCAGTGTTCACGGAGAACAGAAGAGGGTGTCAGATCCCTGGAACTGGAGTTATGGACAGTTTTTAGCTGCCATGTGGGTACTCTGTTTTAAACCAGGTCTTATGCAAGAACAGCCAGTACTCATAACCACTGAACCATCTCTCCAGCCCCTCTAATTATTATTACTTACGTGGACCTAGGGATGAAACCCAGACCCTTGTACATGGTAAGTGCTTTACCGCTGATCTATATTCCTAGCCCTTTCTAATTACTTTTAAATGTTTGTCTCTCTCAAGTCCCATTGTTGCCTCTTGTCTACTCTTCTCCATTCTGTAATTCTCTTCTGTAATTCTTTTGCTTTTATTCTTAAGTTTTTATGTCAGTTTTTCCTCTACCATCAACCATTAATAGGATTATTGAGGTTCATTTTAGGCACTATACACAGATTCATTTTGTCACTGTTAAATTTGTACTTATTTTTATTTTATGTGTGTGATTGTTCTGCCCTGCATGTATGTAAGTACTCTTGTATCATGCAATGCCTGAAGATGCCAGAAGAGGGTAGTGAATCTCCTGAAACTGGAGTTATGGACAGTTGGTAGCCACCATGTGGCTGCTAGGAATCGAACCCATGTACTCTGCAAGAGCAGTCAGGGCTCTTAATCGTTGAGCCAACTCTCCAATCCTAATTAATTAAATTTAAAAGCTCCCATCTAGGGTCTTAAAGAAATAGAAACCCTAGAGCAGAGGGCTTAGTCTTCAGTGTTTGGCAGTTATGAGTTGAAGCAGTAAAGATATGTCCAGAGGACTGTGGCTAAAGCCTAGTGGAAGAGCATTTGACTAGCACATATGAAAAGATAAGGCCCTGAGTTTCATCCCCCTAGCCCCAGAAAAAAAGAGCCATATAGCCTTTCCAGCCATAAAATTAGTGCCTTTGAAGCAAGAATCTCTCATGTCCAAGTGATATAGTAAATGCAGTGGGTAAATCAACATGTTCATTTGTTATAGTTAGACAGTACCATCATCATTTGGAGGCTCTTTTGGTTATATTTGGACATCAGTTTTTTTTCCGTAGGTTTAAATCTAGCTTTTATTCTTTTATTTGTGGTAGTGAGGGTTGAACCAAGGGACTCCATGAATGTGGAAGTCAGAAGACAAAGGGGTGTTAGTCCTTGTCTTCTACCTTGTTTAAGGCAGGACCTTTTTGCTGTTTGCTGCTCTACTGTGTATGCTATGTTAGGTGGCCTACAAGTTTCCAGATATTCTCCTGTCTCTGTCTTCCATCTTAACTTAGGAGCACTGGGATTACAGACACATACTATTGTGCCCAGCTTTACATTGGTTCTTCAAATTCAAGCTCTTAGTCCACATGCTTCAGTGATGAACACTTTATCCACTGAGCCATATTCTCAGACCCTGGAATTTGTGTTCTTAAGTGTAGGATTTTACTTTTTAATTTGGTTACTGATTACTGTTGTCAGGTGAGCTTTAGTGAGGGTGATGGTGGGGGCAGGGTCAGTGATTCATTAATTAAGAAAGAAAATACCTGTGTCCTGGGTGCCTGTAGTAGTTTTTTTGTTGGCCATGTTAAATATCGATCTCCTGGAGTCCACAAGCAGCCTGTAGTATCCAGCTGTCAGACAGGCTAGGTTCATGGCATCTGATGACTCCATAAGGAGTGTGATGGGCTGCACAAAAAAGAAGTTTCTGTTAAGGTCCTTCTGCCTACATTATTTATACATTCTTATAAAAAGTAAAGAAGTTATTAGGCAAATATCCCACTAGAGAAGCACAAATGGTGGTGATGGGGAGTGGGACTCAGGAGTAACATAAAGTGCCTTAATGTATAAACATTTAGGAGACAAAACTTTATTTTACTTTATTTTTTTAAAAAATGTTTCATTGGGGCTGGAAAGATGACTCAGTGGTTAAGAGCACTGACTGCTATCACAGAGGACATGGGTTCGGTTCCCAGCATCTACATGGTGGCTGACAACCATCCTTAACTCAAGTTTCAGGGGATCCAACACCCTCTTTTGACTTCCATGGGCATTGCATAACATGGGTGCAGTTACATACATGTAGACGATACACTCATACACATAAAATAAAAAAGTACATTTTATTTATTATTTTTTAAGTTTATTTTTCCAAAAAGCTGAACACACATTGTGCAAATGAGTTGGACATATGGAGGTTAGAAAGAATAGTGTATATTTTGACATTACTATTATTGAGTGTCACATATCTTTTATAAGAGTAGAACATAGTATAAACATTTTTAGAGCCAATTTTTTAAAAAAAATTTTGTGCATTTCATTCAAAACATCTGAATCATCTTTATGCCCTCTTCTCCATCACTCCTATATAAACCCCCACAAGATTTCACACATTCTGTCATATATGTTGAGGCCTATAGAGGAAAGTTAGTGCACTCAGACATCCCTCAGTGCAAATTCATCCACTGGGGTCTACTTGGACTATCTAGAGTCTCACATTTAAAGAAGATCAACTCTCCCTCATGCAGCAGTAATAAGCTGCCAATAGTTCTTTTGCTGAGTTTGGGGCCTACTGTTCATTTTCCCAGTTCTATGCTGGGTTTTTGTCTGATTGAGTTGGCATGGGTCTTATACATGCTGTCACCATTGCTGTAGGTTCATAGGAGCAATTTACCAGAGGACTAGAAGACTCGGTTTCTTTATGGTTATGTACCTCTTCCCTTGGTTCTTAAAGTCTTTCTTCCACCTCTTCTACAATGACCCCTGAGCCCTGGGTGGTTGAGGTTCAACATCAGCGTCCTGTCCAGGGACCCATATTTGGGTCACACACAGAGGGTAAGTGTATGTGAGATGCCCATGGACACATGGACAATGGAACCTCTATATCTAAGGTCCTTGGAACTTAGTGAATCAAGGGGAGAATACTAATGTACCTCTCAACTCTCATCAATGAACCCTCCTCATGCAACAGAGGATGATGAACATAAAAGGCCACAAATGGCCAAAGTGTAGAGAATATTTTAGTTTTTTATGCATAGGTGTGTTTTGCCTGCATGTATGTAAGTGCAGTATGTTCGTTCAATGACTGGAGAGGCCGGAAGAGGGTGTCAGATCCCCTGGATCAGGAGTTAGGGGTGGTTGTTAGCCACCATGTGGGTTCTGGGAATCGAACCCAGGTCCTCTGGAAGAACAATAAGTGGTCTTAATTGCTGAGTCATTTCTCTTGCCCCAGAAGAGAAGATTTTAAAAACTTAGTGCTTTCACAAGAGAGTTGGCATGAGCCAGTAAGGGTTCTCTGAGAGAAGCAGAGGCCCTAGGACTAGCACCACTGCCAATTATTGAGTAGTGAGAAGTGTGGATTAAGGGTGTCTGAGATGCTAGGAAAAGGTTTCTGTAAAGCAAATTAGAATGCAGCAGTGTGATCTGGCACAAGAACAGGTGACTGCAAGTGAGACAGCCTGGAGTTCATACAAGTTAGTTATGCATGCGGGATTTCATGGGCTGAATTTTAAATTTCCTTCCAACTCATACTGGGAGAAAGTAAGAATCAAGCCCTATGTAACATTGTTTTATTCTGAAATAACTAATAGTTTAAGGATTAAATAGTTAGGGCCAAGTTATTTCAGTTGCCAAGAAGCAAACCCATGATCCATAGGAAGATTAAATTTGAGATTCATTGTGAAAATGAGTGTTAAAGATAAGTGAAGCTCAAGTTGCAATTTCTGTTATAACCAAGTGAAAAGTGTCAAAGGGATCTGAAAAAGGATGCTTCTAAATGGAGTTATAAATTTATAGAAACATAAACTAGATCTGAGTGTTGAGAGCAGACACTGCTAAAATGGGAAACAAAGAACTCATATAATTGGACATGTATCTTAGGTATGTAAGGAAGGAAGTGCTAATGGAATGATTCTTTTCTATTTTCTCATTGACTTAGTAGTATGTTCTTGTTGAAAGGAAATGTGTGAGAGAAATACGAGAGCAGTAAAAAGCAGGCACTAAACAAGTCCAACAGAGCAAGATGACAGGTCTCTACCTTTGACTCCCAAGTGTAAGACAGTGGCCAGGTTCAATGTCATTGGCTGGTAGAACAGAACACCCCATCCAAAGTCCCTGTTAAGATGTCCTTCTACCTGAATTGAAGTATTTGCTCTGCCCGTAACCTACCCCACCATTTATTAGGTCCAGGTAGGACATCATTAATAGTGTCTCCTCACTCATTACTGTTTGGGAAATATTACATCTATTAGCAGTTCTATAGTTCTGCCCTTGTCCCACAATGGGACAGTATCTTGGGCCATGGTCTAGGATAGGCATTCTAAGCCTATTACCACATTTGTTTCTATCTAGGAAGTCAATTGGAGCCCTTTGGGTTAAATCCATGAAATCTCATGGACAGAGCTAACACCCATGAGCTCCATGCTTTCTTTCTCATGCCACCTAGTCTTGGTGAAGAGCACACTAATGCATTCTAATTTTGCTCAATAAAAACTCTTTCCCATTGTCCCAGTGACCCCTAATCCATTCCTCCCACTCCCCCATAGTGGAAGTGGCTTTTGGGCTTGGTATCCTGCTGCTGTTTTAGCCACTCTCCAGGCTGGTACCACTTCCTTTGCACACAGATGCTGCTACCTACTGGGTCCAGCTTTTTTTTTTTTTAGAGAAACGTGAGTCATAACACTATATCCAAAATTCAATGCCTTATCTTTAGTGGGAGAAAGGGAGATGTCACGGATTGTTTCCTGATGACTTCGAGAGTTTAGTCTCGTGGACAACCTCAGATTGTGTTGTAAATGGATATCTGTGACATTCATACTGGTCAGATGTTAAACCAGTCCCAACTTCTATAGCTTGAAAAGACAGGCTAATTAAAATAACCACCTTTTCTAAAAGAGTGATCACATGAACCCAACTTAATTAAAGAGAATGAGAATTCTAAAGAAAATTGGAGAAAATCTCAGTGATTTTCTATGTGCATCATATATTCTAGAAAGCTACATGAGAAAAGAAAATTTTCTATTCTCTGTGACTCAGTATTTTAAAGTCAGAACAGAGCTAGAAATGAAACAACTTGTCCCAAAATCACACAAGTGTTTGGGGGGGGGGCTAAAGCCCTTGGACTGGAGTTTAACAGGTTTTTTTTTTCTTTTTTGGGTTTCTTTTGTTTTCACAATATGATATCTTTGAGGCCCTGTACGCATTAACTTTCTCCTACTTGGTGAATACTGTCAGTGTTGTCCCAGGTCCATGGGTCAGGATTTGAAAGGTTTACCTTCACATCGAGTACGTGTAGCTCCACCCTCACCAAGCTTTCCTCTTCAGTAAACATTTCGATCCTGTTGACATGGCTGAAGTCGGCTAAAAGAGCCACCAGATTGGTTTTGGTGTTTATGACATGGCTTATGCCATACCGGGGCCCAACCAGAAGAGTCACTTCTGAGCGCTTCTCTGCCTGCTGAGAGAAAAAAAAAATGTTGACAAAATGTTTCAAAGCCCGGACTTCTGAAGTACCATGTGAACCTGAATCAGAGAGCCTGTTTATATAAGATTACATTTTTTTTCTTTAGAACACATTTCTTGGTCACGCGGTACTAAATCATACAATTAGAAGAACTGGATAGATATATGATTGTGTGGAGGCTCTCATAAATTATGAATAACATAGAAAGTAAATGCTATCATAACACAATATATTCACAATCATCAGAAGCTTTTAGAAATGAGGCTTGTGGGTTTTTTCCTGGCTTGGTGACTGAAAAGCCATCATTGTCAGAGTTCTTTGATTCCCTTGTTTCTTCATGTTTCCTTTTGTAGGGCATTCTACAGGAACATTATCTAGTTTGAACATTTCTCAAGCTGTCTTCAGACTGTGCCAAAGTCAGTTAGGAATGAAGACCAGAAAAGATTCCCATCTGATTTGAAGGAGCAATGACATTTTGCAGGCCTCTGTGGCTTCAGAGAGAAAGCAAGAAAATGAAATTACCACTAACGTTGCCTTGAATACACGACCCCCATACAATCGTAGGTCACTGAGAAACTTGAGATAGTGAACCTTGGCTTGCAGTGCAGAGAGCTGAGGAGAGAAAAGAAAGCTTTAATGTGGACTCCAGTAGGTGGAATTCCATTTTAGTCGTAGAACTAGGGGAACACTAGAAAGAAGCATTTTTTTTCAGACATTCTCTCATGTATCCCAGACTGTTCTCAAACTTGCCATGTAGCTGAGAATGATTTTGAACCTCTCATCCTTCTGCCTTTACCTCTGGAGTGCTGGAATTACAAGTGTGTGCTTCAGTGCCCAGTGCTGGGGATGGAACCTGGGTCTTTGTGTATGCTAAACCAGTACTCAATCCACTGAGCTCCACCCTTACTCCAAAAAGATGCTTTTGTTTTCCTGAGGAGATGGAGTGTGAGAAGACAGTAGGAAGGAAGAATTTCCCAGTGATGGACAGCAATGTGACAGCAAGATTCAAATCTTATTCTTTCTGTATGAGGGTGTGTGTGTGTGTGTGTGTGTGTGTGTGTGTGTGTGTGTGTGTGTGTGTGTGTGTGTATGTGTGTATGTGGTGGGGGGATTTGCATGAGCACAGATACATGGTTCAGGCTACTCAGCAAGTAAGAACAAGGTGAGATATTGCTCCTAGAAATGTCTGCTCTTTGGGAGTTTACAATAGATGAGTGATACTTTTCAACTGTGATTAGGGTGAAGGAGGATTGCACTCAAATTCTCCCATGACACAGAGACTCAACTGTATAAGTTTGTGGGGGTGTTTTCAAGATGCACCTGGAATCGATGCAAAGTCTTTTATACAGGCTTTTACATCTTCCCTCTCAAGTTTCTTCCATTATTTTCAAATTTTCAAGGAAAGTAAACTTTCTGAACTCCAACCACTGTGCAAATGTTTGAACTTGCTATATAAGTCCTTGATTGTTAATTCAAATCTGAGAATCTGTCTCATGGATGAATTACAAATGAAATTTTACCTTGATAAATTTATCTTTATAAAGACATAAAAATTTTGGTTCTCACGTCAATTTTTAAAAAAGGTATTTGATTAAAATATGTCCCTGTTTCATGCTGAATGTGCAAGGAATATTTATTAAGGGGAAACTTTTCCAGTACAATGTAGATGATCACCATTAAGTGACAATGACTGAAAAATTCTGTTTCAATCATACACAATTTCCTAACACTCATGTAAACTATAACTGGAAGTATTGCCTTTGGTGTGACTGCGATTTAGCAACATTCATTACCTTACATCTCACAAAAAACATAAAACAATGATCCTTGAGCCATGGGTGGGCGAAGTTTAATATAGGAGTCCTATCCAGGGACACATTGTAATAGCCAGGGTGGTGCATAAAGATAAGGAAACAGAGGTTGTTCAGGCCTCGGGGGACTCGCTCATGTGAACTTGCAACAATGGTGACAGCATGCACAAGACCCATGCTGACTCAATCAGACAAAAACCCAGCATAGAACCAGGGAAATGGGCAACAGGCCCCAACCCTAGCAAAGGAACTATTGGCAACTGATTACTGCTGGGTGAGGGAGAGTAGATGTTCTTTAAGGGAGTGACCCTATATAGGCTGACTAGACTTCAGTGGATGAACTTGCATCAAGGGACAACTGGGTACCAATGCTTGACTGGATAGGACTTAGTGTATATAACAGAATGCATGAAATTTGGTGGGTGTGGGGTGCTAAAGGGGGAATAGATGGGGGAGGGGTATAAATTTGATTAAGATTTATTATATGAAATGTACAAAACCTCAACAAAAATATACATTATACAAAAAGAACATTTATAATTACTAAAAAGAACAAAACTATTTGAAAGCAAATCACTCACTCCTGGGTGGAAACACTAGGTTTCATATCACAGAAGTAGAGAGATACATGACAGATAGATATAGGTAGATGATACATAACAGAATGGACTAATATTAGTATTATTTACCAAATTATTATAAGACCAGTGGCCCAGGCTTCAAAAAATTCAAATGACATTAGTTAATAGAGATTAGCTTTAGGCAAAAATCATAAAATACTTTTATGTGTATTTGTGTCTGTGTGTATATATATGTGCACACTGTGTGTTTTAGGGTGCACGTGAATGTGGGTGGGTGTGCATGGAGCACAGAGTTCTATCTCAGATGTCAGTTCTCAGGAACTGTCCACCTTGTTTTTATTTGCAATGGTATCCCATTGGCCTGGAGCTCACTAAACAGGCTAGGCTTGCTGGTCATTGAGGTCCAGGAATGTGTCTGTGACTGCCTGCCCATGCTGGGATTACAAGTGTATATCCTGTCACACGGCATTTTCACATGTGTTATGGGTACTGAACTCAGGTTCTAGTGCTTGTGCTGTAAGGACTTTACCACCTGGGCCATCTTCCCAGCTCTACAAATTGGAAAACTTTTTAAAATTCATTAATAAATTTTAAATTTTTTATTGAGCAATTGTAATTTCATGCAACAGTTCTTAATCAAATTTAGATCCCCCTCCTCCATTCATGCCCCCCATCCCCCCCACTGGACCTCATGTATTCTGACATATATGCTAAGTACTATCCAGTCAAGCATTTGTACCTAGATGAACAGAGTGTGATGCACACAGAAGACCACAATTGGCCAGTTTTAAAGAATAAGAGAAAGCACAGCGTGTGTCCTTGGATAGGACTCTTATATTGAACCTCACCAACCCGTGGCTCAGAGACCATTGTAGAAGAGGGGAAGCAGAGGCTTTCAGGTCACTGGAAGCTTGTACATGTGAACTTGTGACAATGGTGGCATCAAGCACAGGACTCATGCCACCTCAATTAAACAAGGGCCCAGAGGGGAGGAGAGAAATGGGAGATGAGCAGAACTAGACTGAGAACTATTGGAGACTGATTGCTACTGGGTGAGGGAGAGTATGCCTTACATACGATCTCTAGATTGGCTGACTAGACTCCACTGGATGATTTACAAATCGTAAAACTCTTGATCCATGGTATCTTGCTGTTCTTCTAAAGCTCAGTACTCATCATGAAGGGATGGGAAACATTCTCCCTTGAAAGTGGGAAGTGAGTTAAATGTGGCCAAGCATAGAGTGAACCACTTTATAAGTTTAAAAAATGTTATGGGTTAAGGAGAGAATGGAAGTATGTGTGTCTTATTATAGTGACTGAAAATCAGATACTTAAGACCAAAGAACTATTCGTATGGACAATGACTTGTATTGGGTCACATAAGTTTCGATATTCTATTTCAGCTGCAACGTGTACTCAGGCTATTAAACCACTTTCCCATTTTATAGCCTCAGTGATTCAAGACTCCTTTCTGCTTACTAGACATCTTTGCTTTTTATTACTTATAGACCACACTCTTTTCTGACCAACAATATATTAATATATTTTAACTGAATTTTTGTGGATTTTATATAATACATCTTAATCATATTTAGCTTACCCTTCCCTGTCTGTACCCCTCTCATAGCCTGCCCACGAACAGGATTTCATGTATTTTGTCATATATATTAAAGTCTATCAAGTCAAGTTTGTGTCCCTAGATGCCCCTCGGTGTGAATTCATCTACTAGAGCCTGTTCAGCCTCTCTAACATCACTCCCTTAGAGAAGATCAACTCTCTCTTACCCAGCAGTGAGATCCGCTCCCAATAGTTCCTCACCAACAATGTGTTTTTAAAAGTCTTTTGTGTATGTCTGTGTGCTACTTAATGAAAACTGAAACAAATACAAAGATTTTAACACTCATAATGAGTGACAGAAATAACTTTTGGGTTTTTGCCCAAAGTAGGATTTAATTCAGTGGTTGTCATTATGGGTGATTTTGTTCTCCACCACTTACTTGGCAGTGTCTGGACATGTTTTTGTTTGTGGTAATTAAGGGAGGTGTGACATTGGTGTCTGGTCAGTAGAGACCAAGGATGCTGCCACATATCCCCAAATGCCCAGGACAGCACCCTTATGCCTCAACAAGGACCAGTCTCTTACCAAATGCTAATTCTGTCCTAATAAAGAATCGATGATTTAACAAATACAGTACCTGAGCTGCAGGGCCCCTTATAAGCTGCTACAGATTTAAGCAAGAACTTGATGGAAATGGAGAATTATTTTGCAATTTGATCCTTTAACCACAGGCTTCAGAGCTTCTCCTTTGTGGACATATGAACACACCACCCACCCACCCCATACAATAAGGAGTTTAAACTTGTAAGAAAGAAATAGGTTTCCAGAACCATAAGGCAATTTTCATCACCTTTAGAAATATGTGAATAGTTTAAAAAGTTCTGCAGTGTTACTGCCTTCTGAAAAATACGGTGCCAAGTATGTTATTCGTGGGCTAATTTTAAACATTTTTTAAAAATGCATGCAATCCTTTCTCCTTAAAATCTATTTTCTATTAAGATGCAAATGTGATACCTTTTTACCCGGTGGTACCAAGTTTTGATTTGCTTTGACAAGGTGTGAAAGTGCTTTCTTGATGTTTTTCTCTTTCATGCTTTGCAGCACAGCAGAGGGAAGAAAAGTCTCTAATCCCCATTCTTTCCTGCAATCAAAAGCATGGCTTTAATTCCCCATTCTTGTGATGATAAGTTATGTAAGACAAAATGACACTGATATTTGTTGAAACAAGTGAACTCTTGGTAAGACAGTGGACAACTTTTAATTTACATGCTGGAAATACACTATTTGATCATTAGTACATATGCTTGCATTTAAAAAGAAACATATTCCTCATTCTACAGAGAGAATGCTAACAAGCTAAATGGTGGCCAATGGAAATTAAAGAGACATTTTTGTTCAACCCCTTTCTGTGTCTCTTAAGTTCATCCTGTACCTATGCTTCCAATACCAATTTTTTGGAATCTTTCTGTTGATTTCCATTCTTATGTCTTTGTTTTCCCACACTTTCTTTCTCTTAGAAGGATGGATATAATTTCTTCTTACCCCTAAGCCAAATCCTCTGTCTCTTTTATCAGTAGCTGGCTTTCTAGAAACCCATAGCTTTCTTTCCCAGTCAATTCTTGTCTAACTCCCTTTAGACAATTTTTTTTTTGTTGAGGGATGGAGATGATTCATGTCTCTCAAGTATCTTTGCACTAACAGAAAAACAGGTGTAGATATATGGGGGTGGGGGAGACCAGTATATAGGATTGGGTTATTGTAATTTTCTCAAGAGCCTGGTTCCCCTGAAAAGACAACCACCTTCTTCTCACAAGGTTCCATAGTTTGAATTCTAGGTTATTTTTTCTGATTGATTGTTTGCTCAAGTAGTATGTTAAAATTATGAAGAACTTCAGGTCTTCTCTGAAGGGAAAAAACACACCTCGCCCCTCACCTTAATTGTTTGTGATCTTTGCTAAGAATGCTATTTTATTATATTTTTAACATCTATGCATGCATATGAAATGAGAGAGAGAGAGAGAATATGTATATGTGGTGCTTGGAATAGAACCCAGATCCTCATGCACACTAGGCAAATGTTCTCGACTGAGATACAGCCCCACCATGTATCATTCTTTTAAATGACTATTTTTCAAATCTTTGTGGTTGTTCTTTTCACCCATATTATAAACTCCTTGATGGTCAGGGTTACAATTTATGAAAATTAGTGTTTTCTAGTATCTAATGTAAATGTTATATGAAATGCTCAATCAATATTTTTTGGTAAATGAGTTATGACAACATTGCTGCAGACTGAAATAATTCTAGTCAAGCTAGTTATTGCTGAGATGTTTTTGACTGCACATTGTTCCACTTGTGAAAAAGTGACGGTGAACAGCAGAACAGAAACACATTTTTTGTTGGGGTTAGATGTAGAGTCTCTCACTGGCCTGGTACTCACCAATTAGGCTAGGCGCATTTGTCATTAAGTCCCAGGGATCCACCTGTCTCTGCCTCAATGCTGATATTACAAGCATATGCCATCATGTCTGGCATTTTTAACGTGGGTTCTGGGGATCAGGTTGTCAAGCTTGACTGACTGAGATATACCCCAAGTCCCCCAAATGTATTTGAATTGTTTGAACATCTTCTGAGGTTGTGTAGCCTACCTTTTCAAACGGCACCCAGTTTCAACTGTACCTAAGAACTTTAGTTACTATGAGCATATGAATGGGTCCAGCTGATGTGAGACCAGTTTATGAGTAGAATCTCTCCCAGACTACAATGACTGTGTTTGTGCCAAGGGAGAAGAAGTTGTACTATCTGGGAGAGTAAACTACATGGGAAGACTTGTCATCATTTAGGTATCAATGGGTAAACTGGGAACTAACAGAACAGTGTCAATGAAGTCAGCAAATTGAAGCTCAAGTCTTCCCCAGTTCAGGCACATGAATCTCTTGATAAAAGCTCCCTGGTTGGGTAATGTGGCATCATGGTACTTTATGAGCACCCCTAGGAAACACCTTGAAATGGGGACTGTAATTTAACTGTCTATGTCTTGGAGTGGGAATGGGGAGAAACTCAAGGCTTTTCACATGATGTTGATATATGGTTTCAGTCTGGCCATAAGCTTTAAAGCATGAGTTCTTTTGCTTAGCATAAAGAGCTGCTGAGATGAAGAGGTGCTTGCTTTAGGCTAGTGAATCTCTTGCTGGGAGTAAGAGCATTGCCTCTTAAAGGATGACCCTTAAATAGATTTGTCAGCTGGAGGCAATACAAACCATTTATTTTCTAAGAAAAGGGGATCTTTCTTTGTCAAAGTGGGATGCTAGTGATGAAATAGCATACTCAGCAAGAGAAGGCAGTCATAGTTTCGGAACAAGATGTGATTCACAGAGCCAAATTTGTTGTGTGACATCCTAGCCTGCCACTTTATAGCTCCTTACTAAACAGAAACCAAGAATCCATGCTTCCTGACTGTGACATTACTTTTTAAAAAATATTTGATTTATTATTTACATTTTATGTGCCTGAGTGTATTGACTGCATCTACGTAAGTGCATCCGTGCCATGCAAAGACTATGGAGGTCAGAAGATGGCGTCCAATTCCCTGGAACTGGAATTACAATTGTTAGCCACCATATGGGTGCTGGAAACCAAACCCAGGTCCTCTGCAAGAGCAGCCAGTGCTCTTATCCATTGAGCCATCTTTCCAGACTCGACATTACTTTTTTTTGAAAAGGTCTTGCTATGTATCTCAGACTAGGCTCAAACTTGTGATTCTCCCACCTTAAATTCCCTCAGACTCGGAGTGCTGGAATTACAGGTATGAGCCACGTGTCCCAGCTTGTGTCATTACTTTTGATACTGCATTTTGACCCTACAAAAATGGTCTCCTGCTATACAGACACCTTCAAGCAAGTGCCTCTACAACCACCCTGGCAAGAGAGGAGAATTTCTTTTTAAAATTTTTTATTTTTACTTTATGTATATGAGTGTGCTGCCTGCATGTGTGTAAGTGCACCCATGTCATGCAGTACCCACAGAGGACAGAAGAGGGTGTCAGATCCCCTGGAACTGGAGTTATGGATGGTTGTCAGCTGCCATGTGGGTGCTGGGATTTGAATCTGGGTCTTTTGCAAGAACAACCAATGCTCTTAACTGCTGAGCCATCTCTCCAGCCAGAGAGGAGAATTTCTAAAGACTCTTGTGCCTGTCCTTCATGCTACCAGACTTTTGAGACAAATGATACTCCCAGAATGGAATTTCTCCAGGAATTTCGTGCTGTAAGAAAGTCAATATTGAACTCTAGTGCCAACCAGAGGAGGAACTTACTTCCTAAGAATAGAATGCACATAGTCCCTGCAATTTATCTGACCACCTTGCAGGACAGACTAGACAACAAGGAGTCGGTAATAGATGGGGCCATACCTTGACCAGGACTGCAAAGCTCTGCACATCTCTTGACCTCTGTTTAAAGCTAAATTTCATGTCAGGATCCCAAGCATACTTGGAGTTCACTAGACCCATTTATTTGTTCCTCTTCACAATGCACCCCCATTGAATAAATTTCCCTTCCCTTCTTTTTACTATTACTTGTCACTTTTATTGGTATCTTGGCAATGTGTGCCTAAGCCTACCTACAGCTGCCAGATCTCAGGCTTATATCTAAAAATTGCCAGTAACAGGTCCAACTATCACACAAACTAATGCCTGGTGAGGAGTCTCGCTGCCTGGGATTTAATCCCGTCCCTCCCAGCTCTATGACCTGGGCAAATAAATTAATGATCCTGTGCCTCAGTTTGCCAATCTATCTTTGAAGCTAAAGCCCTGTTGATCTTAGGGATGCTGTGAGAATTAAATAGGTTAATGTCTCAAATGTACTGACACTAAATTTTTCCTTCATTCCTAGTCTGAGATAGTGTCTGGATAAGGTGTACAAGTTGGCCTTGAGTTCACTCCTATAGCCATGGAACTTTTGTCCCAGCCTCCTGAGTAACTGAAGGTACAGGCCTTCTGATTGCTTGTGTATCATGGTAAGTTTGGGGGGACAAATCTTGCTATGTGGTGTTGGCTGTTAATCCCACATCAGCACACCTACTCTTGAAGTTGGGATTCCAGGTGTAAGCCACCACTCTGGGCTTTCACTTCTTTTAGAAAGTGACCTTCACCTCAACTACAGTTTCCTATAGGTGGATTCCGTGAAAAATGGATCTCCTCTACCACAAGAGACCCACTGTTTGTACATTTTATCTCTCATTTACAAATAGTCTACCATGAACTAGATGACGTTTGGAAATCAAGAGAAACCTCCAAAAACCAAAACCACGGCATCACGGCGCTAAGCTTCATCACTTACTCGATATATTTGAGGGAGATTTTCTGCGTCTGTTTGGTGGTAACAGTGGCAATGTACATTTGTAAAGCGGCCAGCCGCAAGGCGATGTCATATTTCAGCTCCGGCCCAAATCGCTCCTGAACGACATCGTTACAACTCTGCGAAGAGACCAGCAGAGGGCGCAGCTTGTCAGAGAATGGCCTGCGTTGCCTTAGAGGAGCAGGTGACATGCATTTCGTAGTGTTTCAACGTTCACTTCGAAGGCACCGAGGCTAAATGTGGAAACATCTCCACCATGCTGCTTGGAACGGAGTCAGTATTTAATTGCATGCACAAACACAGAGACCACACAAAACATTTAGCATTCATCGACAAGCTGTTATTTAAATATTTAGCTTTTTGTAAAAATAATTAGGAATTTTGAGATGGAATTTCCAAACACAGGTGCTGTAGCTCTATGTGAGAAGTGCTGATAGCAAAATGCGGCGTTTGCAGCCAGGCTGCAGGAATTGGAATCCTAGATTTGAAACTTGTTCACCATTTCATACAGGGCATGGCCTTTGACAAGTTCCTTACTTAATGGTGACTCAGTTTCCCTTTCTCTAAACTGGAGTAACGGTGCTTTCTAACTACTCACTGTGAGGATGACTAAATGAATTAACGATTTGAAGCCCATGTAACTGTATTTGACAAGCTGTAAGCACAATTTATGTATTGATTTACTCTTAATTTTATTATTGTTTTGTGTGGTACTGGGGATTGAATGAAGCATCCAAACATCCTCACCAAAGACTATCACTGACTTATATACCCAGCCCTTAAAAGTTTACATATATTTATTTATTTACTTTTATTTTATGTGTATGAGTGTTTTACTTCCATGTAAGTGCATCATGTGTGTACAATGCCCACGGAGGCCAGAAGGCGGTGTCGGATCCCTGGAGTTAGGGACAGTTTTTAGCTTCCATGTGGATGCTGGGAACTGAACCATGGTTCTCTGCAAAAGCAGTCAGTGCTCTTAACCCCTGAGCAATCTCTCCAGCCCCAACCTCAGCCCTTTTATTCCTTACATTTTGTTTTGAGAAGGGTCTCACTAACTTGTCTAGGCTGGCCTTGAACTTCTGATTTATTGCATCAGAATTCTGAGTAGCTGGGATGACAAGCCTGCCTTGCTTGTCTTATAACCATGCTTATAAGCTAATTACTGTTGTGCCCAAACTCTTCCTCTTCTTCCTCTTTCTGATAATGAAACACAGCTTCAGGCAGGCAGAATTTGAAAGGTGAATGGGCACAGCATCTTTGAACTTATGTTCAATGACTGTCATGCATGAAACTTTACTGTGTATATGAACTCTTGCCCTCAGTTTACTCATCTGCCCCTTGAGGTTCTTAGGAACCACCTCACCAAACCCCTTCAGGGTTCATAAGAACCACCTTACTAAAGCAACCTGAGATTAGATATTATGAACACGTTTAATCACAGGGGATTGGTGCATACTGTAAAGGGTCACTGTTAAAACCTTCCATGTATTTCAATGGTGGCTTCCCTACTATATCAGATGTCTAATTGTGTGGGAGTTAATCCACATTCCTTGGCATTAGTTCGTTCATTTCACATAGTTTGTGGTTAGGATCAAATTAAAGACTGGCTGAAAGGTAGGCATGGTGGTTCACCCTACAGTCCCAAGTACTTGTAAGACTGAGGTAGGAGGACTACAAATTTAAGACCAGCCTGGGAAAAATAGCCAGACCCCAGCTCAATCAAACAGAGTAGCCGAGCATATGCTGAAAAGTGTTAGGGTCTTATATGGCCTTAGAGACGGGACTTAGGGTAGGGATTTTGACTCTGTTTAGCAGCAAAGCTGAGGGCTAAGTGTGGATGGGAAGCACAGCACTGCATAAGCAGATTCTGTAGATTTGCTGGCTGATTTTTGTATTAAGAAACTGAGCTCTAGGCTTAGAAAATATAGGTAACGTCTCTCCTGTATGCTTTTGTATTTTTTTGTCTTTTTTTTTTTTGACAGGGTCTCCCTAGCCCCAACCTGCGTGGAACTCACTATGTAGACCAGGCTATCCTTGATCTCACAGAGATCCATCTGCTTCTGCCTCTTAAATGCTGGGATTAAAGGTGTGTGCCACCAAGCCCGGCTTGTATTCTTTTTAAAAAGTTTGCTTTTATTTATTTATTTATTATTTCTTTTATGTATATGAGTGTATTGCCTGCGTGTAGGTAGGTGCACCCATCTTGTGCCGTGCTGGAGGAGGTCAGGAGAGGGTGCCGGATCGTTGTTAGCTGCCATGTGGGTGCTAACACAAATACAAAAAAGCCATCGGATTCTGTGCTTGGCACTCCCTCACCCCAGTCTCTCAGAAGACTGTATAAAATGACTTTATATAGACTGTTAATCTGTGGAACCAAGATGGAATATCATAAGTATATGATTGGTAAAACTAAATTGAACAAACCAAAATGACAGCCTAGAACTGTTTCCAGAGATAATCAAATCCAGGTCCTCTGCAAGAGCAGCCAGTGCTCTTAACCACTGAGCCTTCCCTTCAGTTCCACTTCTGTGTTCTTTGCCTTGTCTGAAGTAGATTTCAAATGGAAACCTATTTCCTCTTCCAAAGATATGCACAACTGTAATCACCTCATCCATTGATTTATGGCAATAGCATCATATACTGCCGTACGGCTTCCACATGCATTATGTACCCATTGCATACTAATACCTACATGCAATGGATGCATAGTTCTCATCCCAATGCTTCATTGCTAAAAGAATTCCACTCTTTCTCCTATGTATTTTCCACTGTGGTTTCCTTGTACAATCGTATCGCTGCCTTATCACACAGCACCTCTTACTGGAAATGGGTCTGTCATGAAGCAGAACCTAGCTTGGTGTGAGTTGGGGCAACTACTGAAAACAATTCCAGGCTGCTGCTTTATTTTGTTGTTTTGTTGTTTTGTTCATTTTCGTTTTGCCAATCATACTTAAGTGCTCAAGGTTGTCCATCTGGCTTCTAAGGAATTAACAGCCTAGATACGGTCATTTTATATAGTCCTCTGAGAGACTGGGGTGAGAAAGACCCTTAGTACTGGCCAAGTAGAGAAGCTGGTGTGTGTGTGTGTGTGTGTGTGTGTGTGTGTGTGTGTATGTACACATATATATATATATGTGTGTCTGTGTGTATGTGTGTAGGTTCGAGGATAACCCTGTATGTTGTTCCATCCAGTTTTGTGAGACAGGGTCTCTCATTGACCTAGAACTCATCAAGTAGGCTAGGTTGACTGGCCAACAAGCCTCAGGGATCTACCTGTATCTGTCTCCAGTATTGAGATTGCACACATATGCTGCTACAGCCAATTTTTTGTTAACATGGGTTCTAGGAATCAGGCTAATGCTCTCATGCTTTTTGTGGGCTGAGCTATCTACCCAGTCTCAGAATCTGTTTTGTGAGAAGTCATTTTCCAAATGATTTTCTTGAAACCTGCTATTGTATAAGGGTTTAAAACAGAAGTTTTTCCTATAGAATTTAGAGATAAAAGTCCAGATAACCTTAGCCATGACATTTCATTTTTCTTCAGTGTTTGTTTTCTTATCTGAAAAATGGAGGAGCTCTTAAGAATGACTTGAGAGCTAACTAACTTGCAAGGTTCACATAATAGCTCTAGGAGTATTTCATAAAATAGAATAGGAGATAAAAACATGAGTCATTATTGTTACTTTTCCTAATGGCAGTAGCTAGAACTGTTTTTCCTCCATCCCTGTTGCACCTTGAATATAACTAGACTTCTGGGTAAATTTTTGACAAGGCAATTAGTCATTTAATTATATAATTAGTTAAGACTGGAAAATTAGTGTGAAATCTGAATTACATATATATTTACATATATATATAGCATTAATCATGTTTTTCCTATTCAAATACATTACATAAGTCTTACAAATAAATAGTAGTTACTATTTTGCTAAGTAGAGGTCTTAACAGACCTCACTGTAGGCCTATGAAAAGTTAATTTATAAGCCAGGTGTGGTAGCACACACCTTTAATCCCAGCTCTCAGGAAGCAAAGGTAGGCAGGCCTCTGTGAGACTGTGGCCAGCCTGGTCTACATAGTGAGTTCCATGCCATACAGGGAGACTCTGTCTCAAAAAAAGACCAAAAAAGTTAATTTATAATTAATATATATGTTTAAGAAGAAACCAATACTAGTAATATGTTTGCAAAGATTTTGGAGGCCAGCAGTTCATAGCCTGTTTGCTGATTGGTATAAACAACCTTTCTCTGCATAGAGAGTGGACAGGAATAAGTCAGAATAACCAATTAGAATTACGAATTAGAACAATCTGGATTATTAGAGTTTGATGTTAATATATGTGCTCAAATCTTTAAAAGACATCACGGTCCATTAATGTCTGGGAGATGAATAGATATCACTATTGAAATCTGTTTCCATCATCGTGTTTTGTCTGGTCAATGGTGACTGTGTCATCATTAGAAGCCTGCTAAGCTAAATTGATTTGGGTTTTGTAAAGTGATATGTATTGCTTCCACTTAAGTCTTCTGTTCTCTAGGCAATTTCATTGTATCCTTGTGGTATCCTAAAGTCAACATGGCACCATTTGTAGACCTGGTGACTTCTATTAGACAGATGGGTTATTTTAGACACACCACATGTTCTGAGATATAGGCATTTCAAAATAGAGAAAGAGACAGGGGAAATTTCATTTTCTAGTCTCTGTGGAGAATATATAAGACAATAGTGGCTTTATTTTAGTGTCCCTTGCCCACCGTATATGGCTCTCCATCTCCCCTGCTGGCTATTCCTTGAAGAGGTAATCCACTGCCCATGCAACAGCTAAGGTGGGAAAACAGAAATATTATCAGTCTTTTTCTGCCAGGCAAGTTCTCCAGATAGGTTTTCTTAGGTTGAGGCGAGTCCCCTGGCACAAAAGATGTATCTTTTGAATAAGAACACTCTCCATGCTTTAGATTTGAGCCGATAAACCTTAGAACATAATCGGAATTGGATTTAGTCCTTGTCTCCCTTCCACAAGACAAGCACAGCCATGTTGTGCTTTTACAAATGCAATGCACTTGTTATGATGTTTTGACAGAAGTCAAATGTTTTGAAAGCATCATCCTGTTAGCAGGATGAAAATGTAATTATAGCGAACAACCAGTACATATATGCTACTGTCTATTTGCAACTATCGAAGCAATAATTGTAGTAAATGATGTGACCCAGCTCCATGTTGTTTCTTAGCAGGATTATGGGGAAAGTACAGTAACAGACCAGCTGAGAATTACATTCTTTGTTCCATGCAGTCATAGTTGGCTGAGTTTCCTGGCCTGTTAGGGAGCAGAGGCCATCGGTGCCAAGTAAGGAGTGCATGTGATCAAAATTTAGAACCAAGAAAAGCCAGAACATGACAATCTCACTGTTTGGGATGGAAAATGCAATATGTGTGTGTGTGTGTGTGTGTGTGTGTGTGTGTGTTTATTTTTTTAATTTGACAAATAGGGTATATATACTATATGATTTGACTTATTTTGAAGATGCAGGGTATCTTCATGAACATGATCTATTATTCTGAGTTTTTTCTTCTGATTTCATTTCTGATCTCTAGAGGACATTGCTAATTTATATCACTATTCCTTACTTGCAACACCTATCCCTTCTTCAGTTCTCCTTCACCTTGTAACTAATTTCTTTGGCTTCATTTTAATTTTTTCTCTTTTTTTTGTGTGTATGAGGGTCAAACACAAGTTTACAGACTCTTTGGGTAGGTATTTTGTTAGGTACTAAACATCAAGTAAACAGATTCTTAACGTTTAATCTGATTACTTTGGAAAATTAAGTGAGAGCATAAGTGTGGCGTTATAGAAAAATATAGGATTATCTTCTAAATATTGAATTACATAAATTTATCCATCAATAAAGATCCAAACATCTATCCACAAATTCCCTTTAGGATAAACTCTGCCAGACAGTCATGCCTGGAAGTTTTATTTCTGAGGAAATTATACCCCAGAATCAACTATAATATAGGCGATCGAAAGAAGATACATGTTTCTTAGAGATTTATCATCTGAAAATTAATTCCATGATAATCATTATCACAATATCTCAGAGCAATCCAAATAGCAAAGGACTAATGGATCAATAAATAAATAACTGGGGAAGGGAAAACTCTTATAGTATGCCAATTGATCAGTGAAGAAGACATAATGGAATTAGACATTCCATTTTAAACCATCATGATAACAACAGATTCAATTTAGAATCATCAATTAATACTTAAATTCATGGGTAAGAGTTTGATGAGGTAGAGCATGATGAAAGAGTTGCAGAATGACTCTCCATAAATTTATTATTCATCATAAAAGATGTATTAATTTTTGGAAAGTTATCACCCATGAGTCAAAGTTAGCTTCACAAGGATGGGACTAAACTGGCATCATGTGCCTCAGGCTCTTCACAAAATGTATAATGTTAATCCAAGCATGGGAAGATTCCAGAGAAACTCAAATGGACAAATTTCTTTTTTTCAATTTTTAAATATTTATTTTATTTATAATTATGTGTATATGTGTGTGTCTCTGCACACGTAAGTGCATGTGCTGGGGTGATGTACAGATTTCTCGTAATTCTTATTGGTACTCCTCAACTTTGTCAATGTTGTGAAAGTCAAAGAAGGATCAGGAATGTCACCGACTCAAGGAAACCAAAGTGCCTAGAGAACTATATGCAAAACTGAATCCTACAGTGAATTCCATTCTAGGAAACATGGGATGTAAAGGTCCTTGGGGGAAGACAGGCATCATTTGGATATGGATTACAGGTGAGATGAGGGAAAAGTGTCGATGCCCTTTTTCTTGATTTTTTAAATTGAACAATGTTTATATAATAAAATGTCCTTGTTATTAGAAAATGCATGACATATTTAAGAGTAAATATGCATGATCCTGATAACTAACTTTCATGTGGTTTGTGGAGAAATGTTTCTTGTGTGACTTTCTATGATGAAGGAGACAAGGAACACATACCCACACTAAAAATAAAGTCAGTGTTATAAATGTTAACAATTGGTGAAGCTGAGTGGAGGGTTTAGACAACTCTTCTAAAGAGAGAAGGAAAAAAACCCAATATTAGTGTATACCACAACGTTCACACAAAACATCCCAAAGTTTTCACATACCTGAACATACAGATACTCAAAAGCAACTGGATCTCTCCTTAACAGGTCAATTGGATCTTTTGGGACAAAGCTGATTCGGAAAAGACACCTCATTTTATGGGAGCAGGGCCTCTGTGTCACCTGAAAAGGGAGACATATCACATAAATGCCCATCATTGCTGAAAACTGGCTGAGAGACACAGATGCAAAGTCTACTTTCTTTCACCATTAATGGGAGAAGCTGTGGAAGTTCTTTTAGTATTTATCCTAGGTAAACTCATTCCCTGAAAGCTTCAAATCGGTCTTTGAGTAAGGCTGAGGTCTCCAGAAGCAGATGCAAGAGTTTGTATGTAAGGAACATACTAAAGAAATGCTACAAGGAGAGGCTGGCAAGGGAAAGGAGAAATCATCTCAGCAAAGAATAGAAGGCCTTATACATACAATTGCATTCTACCAATTGTTATCCTGCTCTGAATTTGTAATAACTGCACTGCACTAGATTTGAAGGTATATAGATGCTTTGTTTCCAGATATTTAATCAGTTTTCTCAAATTTTGGTTATATAGCCTCAGAAGAAACATTGAAAGAATCTTTGTTCACCTGAATCGGCCTAAGGCTTTCCCATAAGGCCTACACAGTAGGCAGAGATTTAGAAGGGAAATAATTGGGAATTAGTGGGGCTTATGCTATACTCAGTAACTGGTGGTCTGGCCACCACACCTTGTCACTTACTGTCACAGGCTAAAAATTATTTACTGCAAAAACCTATGACCATGTCATGTGACAGACTAAGGAGTTTTATGTGGCTTCAGGCACAGCCCAACAGCAGTGACAGGGTATACACTGGCAGAAAACTGCTTCCCCAGCATACACCAGGTATTGTACCCTGACAAGTGTTCTACACTGTCACTCAGAATTTGCTAGTAGAATCACGCACCAGGGGACACAGTGACTACTGGCTTGATGAGATTTCTTTTGTAACTTTCCCCATTTCCATTCTCCATTCTTCTCATAGAATTTCCCAAGATCTCCCAAGTAACCACATCTATTCAAATCTTTGGCTAACATTTTGCTTCTGAAGGTACTTGGATACACTCTGGGCTTTCCTCTGAGGGATTCTGCATATCAGTGGTGATTCCCTTGGAATGTATACAATTATTCATCCATTTCCAATAGTACTTTGGCACAGATTATTTTGCAAGTGACTTTAAATATGTCTAGATAGATTTAAACCTGACAGAAGCCATAGGTCAGGCTTAGATGCAAGAATAGAAATAAACACAAATGATGACTTTGTAATTCATTACATGCAGTTGGAGTGCATCAAGAGACATGGGATTATTTGAGGGACCTGGTATATGGAATACCAACTTTCAATTATGCACCAAGTAGGAAGTACTTTATTGTGACAGTGTTTACTGTCATTCCGCTGATCTGGGGATATCTTGCTGCCTCAGCTCCTGATGTCCCCCCATGCCCCCTTTCTAGTTACTCATCATTGGATTCTCCTATGCAAGAGGAGTTTATGGACTCTTAGACACTCAACCAAGACTCAGCTAGTGTGGCACTACAAGACAGGTGAAGGTCTTGTATATTGGATGCTTGTTTCCCAAGAGAACAGATGGGGGTAGAATCTTGGGAAGGAGGAATTGGGATACATGAGTAGATCACATAGTCACAGTAAACAGGACTAGGGTAGTGATGCAGGCTCCCCAAAAGAGTCATAAGTATGGATCCAGAACTGAAAACCACATAGAGGCCATTGACTTAATTTATGCAATCTCAGAAACAATTCCTTTTTAATGATTTGAAGAGAGCACAGATGAAAACAGGTAAGGAAGCTATTGTAATAATATAAAATATCACTCTATAGTGAACATTCCCACTGAGTAGCTGCTGAGCCTTTGAATGACAAATCTGGCAGATCAGCTGAAAGTCTATGAAAGACTGATAAAAGTGGATCATTCCACCTTGAGGTGCCAAGTGCATTATAAAGGTAGTGGTTCCTTCAGCGAGGACCTGGGGAGTTTAGTAGCCACACAGAAAGGACTAGAGGGGAGGTGTTCTGGGACACCACAGACTCTGCTTTCACCAACAGCATTATTTTGGGGGTTACTTCACAGACCTGAGTGAGTGTCTCCTGTTCATGAAGCAAGAGCAGCTTAGTTCCGGCCCCTTCGGTTCTCTGCTCCAGCATGAGGGAGAAGTGTTCAATGCCTTTGATGGAGAGCTTCTCTTGCAGGGTTAAGATGACATCCTTACAGAGCAAGCAATGACACGAAGAGATCAAAATCATCACTGTCTCCTTTACTTTTTGGAGTCTACCACGACCAGAAATTGATACATTTATGTAGGTTTTATACTCTGAAATTGCCCACTTTCATTGACTCTGAAATGTAATGCTGTAAAGAATCAAAAAGTACAGAAACGAGGCTTTCCTTTGCTTGGCACTTTCTGTTCTCTGCCATCACCAAACTTCAGATAGAGTTCAAATCATAGAGGTAGCAAGGTAAATAGCTGGAGGAGGAGCTTGCCTATTATGTGGCACTCTAAATTAGATGATTTTTCAACAGATGGAATGTTAGTTTCCTTTCCTCTAAATGAAGCAACAATTAAACCAGCTATGAAAGTGAGCTCTGAATGTGCTCTATGCCAGGTATTAACAAAATATGACCTGTATGCAAAATCTAACCAACTAGCTTTTGCAAATAAAGTTTTATTGCAACATGATCAGCCTATCTCTTTATTGCCTATTGCTACTTTCTTGCATTGCCCAAAGAGAGCTGAGTAGTGGTCTGTAAGGCTTGAAATATCCACTATTTATCCCTGCCTGGAAATAGTGTGTGGGCCTCTAGCCCACTTTCAAAACAGCAGAGTGGGAAGCTTTTTAGATAGTTTGGTTTGTAATACCAGCTCTCCTGCTTATTAACTGTACAGCTCTGGCATGTAACACAACCTCTAATATCTTACTTTCCATATCTGTAAACAGGGGGTGATAATAATGCCTGCTTTGTAATGGATATAAGTAGTAAATAAGTTCATACATAGGAAGCATTTATTATACCACCACATTACACAGAATTAGATCACCATAACAACAATATATGTTTATTTTACATCCCCAGGGAAGGAGAAATGAGCAAGCTATGTCAGTAAACTTTTATAAGATTAAAGATTTATAACCAGGAAGGTGTTGCATACACAAATAAATGTACTACAGGGCAAAACTAATCTCCTCAGCCTTTCCTGTACTCAGATTTGAAAACTAGTACATGATCTCTCTTCAATATAATTTATAGTCTGATGTTAAAAATCCTGTGGAACAGTGCTTCTTAATTGGAGAAAATGTTACCCTTCAGCAATTTTTGGGAATTTCTGGAAGCAATTTTTGGTTGTCACAGGGAAGAGGATGTCCCTGGTACCAAGTTGGTAGAGAACTGGGATGCTGGTAAGTATCTTACGATTCACAGGAAAGTCCTAGCAAAGGATTTTCTGTTCCAAAATCTCAGTAGTGCTAAGGTAGAACAAATTTCCTACGTGAAAAGTTTTCTTCTTTTACCTGACTTTTCTATTATTTAATTCTTCTATTGCGCTTTGTCATTTCTTTACTCTATGAAAAAATTCACATACGTGCCCACCTACCTCACCCCCCCAGAAAGAAAACTCATTCAACAAAAATTCTTTGATTCTGTTTAATGTTATAAAAAAAAGATTCCCTGCTTTATAATTTTCTGTGCAAGGGCAGGAAAAAAAAAGCAACCCAGCCTCTGTATGGTAGCCTGGACTTGTGAAGCATTCTTAGTAACCACTAGGGAGGACAGTGGGAAATGATAGTGGTGGGTTGTTTTTTTTTTTCCTATTGTAACTCTGTAACAAGAATTTTGGCAAATTTTATTAAACAGTATCATCTTACTTTCATAATGCCATGGTTTCTATTTTATGCCTACCAACCAGTGTCTATTGTGATAACAAATCTGTTAGGTAGAAGATAAGATAACTTGAATTTGAGGTGAACTCTTGCATTGCTCCTTGTCTTCCCCTTGTCACCTGTAGTCCTTCGGGAACTCAAACTCAGTCTAGTGTGGGTTTCTGTACTAAAGAGGCTGGAGGGAATTCATAACAGAACTTTCTTAAATTTGGATTGGTTTCTGGTAAGAAATGCTTTCAAGTCTTAACCCATGTCTTCAAGTGAGGTAGAGGGGTCTAACAGTAAGGAGCTGAGCCATTGGTGACACACAGTAAATCCATAAGGACAGAGAGATTTGCAATAATATACCTTTATGCTTTGGTTCTGGGGTCTTCAAACCATGGCCCATTGATCCAAGTGCTTGTGCTCATTTGCTCACACAGTGTCTGTGCAGTAAAGGATTATCCTTACCTAAAGAAAGATGTGGCTCTTCACTCCTACTTTTGGGAAGGAATCTCTCAGTTCTTGGAATGGCCTGCCTGACAGGAGTCATTATGTTTTAGCTGAGGCTCTGGACTATAGCAGACAGTCTATGCTAACAGTGGCTTCATGCAAGGGGTCTAAGGCCATGCAATTTCAAGTTGACCACTTGAGGGGTCAGATACTAAGGACGCCATGGAATTTGTCATCTGTGTCTACAGGACCAACTCCCAACAGCTCTGAGCATCAAGACTCGGGACAGTTTTCTTGGTTGGCAATATTCTGTGCATAATTTTGCATATCATTTCTGGAAGAAGAAAGCCCTGCTTATAGGTGTCCATGGGGAGGGGACACTAGAAGCTGTTCATGGGACTTCTCCCAGTTTTTGCTTATATGCTTCCTCCCTTTTCAGAGTTTAACCTGTATTCCTTCGCTGTAATAAACTATAATGTGATGGTAACAAATGACTGAATCCTGGGAGTTCTTCAAGTAAAGTATTCACCCTGAAGGTGGTTTGAGGACCTCACAACTGTACCTCTCCATGGCTGCTTTCCTGGTTGATGCAACAAAAAGTAAACATTCCAAGAGACATCAGATGGCCTTCAAAGCATGAAATGCTTATTCTCTTGTTCTTTCCAGGAAGAGTTATCTGACCCCTGGATTACTTGATTAATAATGCAATTAAATATCATCTCGTCATAAACTGGTAGTGAATAGGAAAAAAAGAAAAAGGACTTAGTCATTACCATTTAAAATTAGTGATATTACATAAAGGGAGTTAATATTTTATCTGGATAATTAAAGATGACTTAATGCTTCTACATCCATCTACTAATATTGTCTTCTCTCTTGCCTACAGAATCACTACATATTTAAGGTGATTCAAACACAGCCTCTTGCTGGTATCATGACAATGAGAGTGCACAGCAAGTGGCTTTTGCAGAAACACTTGCACAGGTGAGATCTGCACTGAGTACTTTCAAACACTGAGAATTAGTGGTTGACTATTGATAGACATTTTAAACACAGTCTTAATATTCTCTTGATAGATTATGGTACAGATCATCACTAGGTACATTTTTACCTCCATAAAATCTTTTTTACTGTGCCATTTGAAGAAAGCCTATTTTAGGCTGATGAAGCATTAGGGAACAATCAATTTCTGAACATACTTTTGTTCAATAAAAAAAGAGAATATGCACTTTTCTTTTCCAGGAAGAAAGCATGGGGGGGTGACCCATATGCCTTGCTACCATACCTATTATGTAAAATTCACCTGTGTCTCTGAAATCATGGGATTGCATGATGCCTGTTCCTTCCCCCCTCCTCCTGAGAAGCATGCCTCACTTCTGACTTCTTATGAAGTATCATTACTGTGAAATTGGTTGCAACAATTCAAAGTAAATTTTAGTTTGACATTATTCTACCCCTTGTTTTTGCTGGGCACCAAAGTGACAGATATTCAATTAACAGTTAACATCTTAATCTTCTAGGTGGTTGACAATGCTGAGAAATCCTGCTGGCTTTGGGCAGGGTGCCAAACCTTCTTGGTGACAGTCATGCTATTTTAATTAATCTGCTATTGCATTAAAATGGCTAGTCCTGGTGTTTTTTCACTGATAGCGTATTATATTGTTTTATAACACCAATAAGGATAAAAAGAAGAAAACCTCCTTAGTTTAGGTATTTTGTTTTGGCTCGATTTTACATATTTGTACATGGCCTTCTATGGAAACAACCAACAGAACTGAAAAACAAAGGGATAGTTCAGCCTTTCACTCTGAGCCTGGTTAAGTCCAGGCCCAAAGTTTTGTATGTCATCTTACCTTGATGGAGGTGCTGCAGTCAAAGCGGAAGGATTTGGTCTGCCCATTTTCCAAATAGACTTTCAAAACATTTGGCATGAAAAGAAGTGAGTTGTCCTTAACAGTTTCCTATTTAACAACAGAAAAGCAGAGTGGTTGTGCAGGTCAGTCAAATTACAATTGCTTTGAGACTTGAACACACGAATACTGTATTTACATTATTTTCACCTTCCCCTCTCCCCTCTCCAACTTCTCCAGTGTCCCCACAGTCCCGCTCAAGTTCATGACCTCTTCTTCTAAATTCATTATGGTTAAACGTAGGAGCGCGCGCACACGCGCACACACACACACACACACACACACACACACGCACACACGCACACACATATGTATAACCTACTGAGTCTGTTTAGTGTTGCTTACATATGCTTGTGTTTTGGGTTGGCCACATGGGATTGGATAACCTATGGGGGGGCATGTCCCTGGAGAAAACTGATTTTCCCTCTCAGCAGCCATTGATTGTTTGTATCTCTTCATCTAGAGGTAGGGCCTTTTGAAATTTCCCCCACGCCCAATGGCATCTTGAGTCCTGTTATCATCATGTAGGTCTTGCTTAGGCAATGTTATTATTTTGTTGTGATTTCAAGGGTGATGCATCCCTGTCAAGTCTAGAAGACACTAACAGCAGGTGTCCTGGTCCTCTGGCTCTTACAGTCATTGTGGACGTTCTGCCTTCTGGTCTACAATATTCCCTTATCACTACACACACACACACACACACACACACACACACACACACACACATACACACACACCACACCCCATCAAATTCTCAGATGGCAACCAGGTATCCCTTTGGTGGTGACTGAACTAAGGTTTTCATTAGCAATACTGCTTTCTAGCTACAAGTAACTCACCTAACTCCAACAAAACATACTTTTCCCATCAGAAAAATCAGATCTGGTTTTTACAAAACAGGATTCCCCAATGGAAAGCATTATTACAAACATATTCTTTTTGTAATCAAGCATCTGTGTTTGGAACCACTAATATTAACTTTTGCAGAACAGGATTAAATGAACAAAATGAGGACCATCCATGATGTTTTTGTGACATGGTACTGTTGGTCCCTGGCAGTGTCCATGACAATGAGTCACAAGAATGGAGGTGCTCAACTGTGAAGCTATTTTTTGAAACACTTGTAGCCCATTTAGGAATTTTTCTCAACTCAAAGAGAAAATATAAGGAGGTGAGCTAGTGTATTAAAAGAGAAAAGCAGAGAGTTGAAGTTTTTAGCTTAGTGGTAGAGCATTTGTCTGGCACGTGGGAAGACTCTGGGTTCCATTCCCAACATTACAGCAAAAGGAGAAGTAAAGCAATAAATTTACTAAGGTCACAGTATCTTAATCTAGGCATAATTCCAAAAGTGCTGCCAACTTAAAATATGAGCAAGAGTGAAGTTAAGAAATGAATTCCTCAGAATGTTTCCTTTAATTGGAAATCCATAAGAGATGATGAGAGAGAGAAGGAGATACATTTGTGTGAGGTGCACAAGTTCCTGAAGTTAACTGTGTTACTCACACATATTTGGTCACACAGTCTTAGGGATTGTAAAGAACCCAGCAGTAGAAAAAACATCTGTCCCCTGGATTGTAGAAGGAGGAATCAAAGACCAGCTGCACAGATGTTTGAGAGTCTCTTATAATTTGAGTAAATACAAGTTTGTTATATCTTGTTAACAGGTTTCCCGATATTCACCGGACATTTCTTTCTTTCAATTTCTTCTTCTTCCATTCTATTGACATAGCCTTCCCTTTTGATCTTCTTGTGGCCCGATTCACTGAATAACCCTGGCTCAAAGTTCAAAAGAAATGGCACTTTGTGACCAAGAAGAGCAGGTTAGAAAGAATGAGGTCACACAGGCCAAAGAGTAGACCTACGACTGAAGACCTTACACCTACAGGACTGGTGCAAGGCTGCAAAGGCTACAGAGGCTACAGGAGACCATTGCCTCTCCATAATGCTTAACATGGGTCATGTTATGAAGGGCTGAATTGAAACTGTTCTAGCAGATTCTAGAATTTTATTCTCGCCACAGCTGCCCAGTCACATGCTAGGAGGGTATGGAATGAAAAGGTAATTTTTAGATGACTTTTTGATGTGATGTATTTATTTTTCCATGCCTAGAATCTTGCTCTCCTACACTGGGACAGCCTTACGAATGGGTGAATAATGGCAACTGTGTGCCTAGAGTTATGGCGGTACATTGTGGTGAGTATAATAGATCAAGGTCACAGGAAAGTGCAAAATGTCCACAGTGCAACAACACAGTGACAGCTTTCAGGTTTTAGTTTCAACAAGTGTCTCAATATTTTGACAGATTCCTCCCTTATCTGATTTAGGTCTGGTATTTCATCACAGGAGCTAGAGACTAACAAGTATGTCAACTGCTTGGCCTCCAGGTAGGGCAACCCTAGATTGAGAAGGTAATGAGAAAACTCCAGGGTGCCTTGCCCAGGAAGTGGCTCTCTACTGCTTCCAATCCAGATCCAGAGTCAACTTGAAGACAAAATTTGTGACCCTGAGCAAACACATCATAGATGTAGTTCTGTTCTTGTGAATTTAAACAAAACCAATAGAAGCCAATCAACCTCAGTAACAAAACAAAACCTGGCATTTCCAAAAGCTTTTAGTGTCCTAGATAAATGTTCCCTAAAATCTAAATAATTATACTATCTTTGGGAAAGCATTGAAAGTTATATATTCTTTTGATGTCTACATTATCCATTTTGAAGGTCAGTTAAGTGCTCTGTAGCCATCCTTTCCATGAAGACCTATTTACAGATACCTGGAGAATCATTCCTCAGTTCTAGATTTATATACAAAATCTGCTACTTGTTTTAACTTCTTTGACATTTCAAGGCAT
>NW_008355477.1:1623476-1628285 GCF_000622305.1 Nannospalax galili
AGTCAAGGGAAATACAATCCTTTCCCCAAAATACATAAAATATATAAAGAGCTATCATATGGGACCGTGCTTAGATGACACAATGAGCAACAGGGGCAAGGCAATATCAGTGCTTCCAGTCCAAATGAACTCTTTTGTGAAGCAGTGAGCTCTCTAATACTTTGAGTACCATAGGAAACATGGGTGCATCTCATAAGCTGGCTATAACAGAAGGATTGAGGGACAACCAGATGGTGACTTAAGCCCTTTACAATGTTGAGATTTGACACCCCTGTGAAAAACAAGATCCAGGTTCAGACTAAACATTCTAAAGACACCATTAGCTTTCCTTGAGCATAAAGTCCTTGCCTCAGCAACTATCTAACAACACAGATAGCCATAAACTTACCGACACTTGGCCATTGATGATGACCTCCTCTGAAAAGCGCACTTTGACAGGATTAGACTTTAATCTTGCCTTTTTCGCAGCACTAATAAATGCTGATTTGGGAGACTAGAAGAAAAGAAAATATTTTATCTGATTACTGGCATCGTTTTATCAACCTTGTGGCAGTTGTTTTCATCTTTATCCTCAAAGATATATGACATTGTTGCTAAAGGGTAAAATATTTGGTACATGTCCAATTCAAGGACAAACTACAAATTATGGATGTAATTGAAACTGTGCCATGAATATCAATTAATAATCTTGATTTAGTGGCCAGACCAGAAGTCCAGTGGGTTCCATTTTTTAATGAGTGAGTATACTCATAAGGATCTTAAGCCTTGCTTCTCAGGCAGAACTCTGAACACAATGTGCAAGAGAGGTGGTAGGAAGATATAATGTTAGATTTATGATGTGCTGGTCATTAACCTCATTTCAGTGAGGGGAAGATGACCTTTTGATAGTTCTAAAATGCCCAACACTATCATTGCTATTTATTTTAATGATAAGTGACTGTGATGGATAGCTTTTGTGTCAACTTGACACACCTGGGTTGAGGGAGCCTCAATTGGGGAATTGCCTTCATTGGACTGGCCTGTGGCCATGTCTGAGAGGCATCTTCTTGATGAGTGATGTGGGAGGGCCCAGCCCACTGTGGGTGGTGCCACCCCTGGGCAGGTGGGACTGTGTTGAATAAGAAAGAAGGCTGAGCAGGGCCCAGGGAGCAAGCCAGTAAGCAGCGTTTCTCCATGGCCTGTGCTCCAGCTCCTGCCTCCAGGTTCCTGCCCTGAATTCCTACCTTGGGATCCCAGATGAACTGTGATCCAGGATATGTAAGGTAAATAAACCATTTCCTCCTGAAGTTAGTATTGGTCAGAGTGTTTTGTCACAGCAATGGAGAGACAAACCAGGACAGTGACCATATCAGCAGTAGAGTACACAGCTCTTTCTCTGTTAAGTACTCATGCTTTATATTCGCCCAACCTAAGTTTCAGCTTTATGCATGTAATATGTGATCTCTGTTCTTACTGGACAGAATATAGAGAAGACCTTGGCTTAGAATGAAAAGTTATATTACAGACTTCATAATCTGCCTCATCTTATAGGTGCTTTTTATTTTATGATCCTTTTTTCCTGATTTTCTTGGAGATAAGCACCGAATGACATAGTTCTGCCGCAGAAAGAGGAAGTGCAATGGAAGACTCTGCTTAGAAGACTGCTGGGATCCAGGGGATCCCTTGCTGCAAGGCCATGGTCAAGTCACTAGACCTGAAAATCATCCATGTGTAATTTTAAACTCATTCAAGGAAAAGAGAGTTCCCATCTAATTGACGCCTACTTGTCGCTGGTATCATGGATTATTTTACAATTGCATCCCTACTGAACCTACCATAGAACCATATGATTACAAGTTTACAAGTTAAAATGACAAAATACTGGTAATTGCCTAGCATACAGACTGAGTTTCATGCTGTATATTACTAGCGCACCGAGGCTATTGCAAAATACATTATAGTAACTCATTGTAGAATACACAGAAAGGCTTAGCCTGGTGTGTATCATATAAATCTCATGGCCCCAAAGCTATTTAACATGACTATACTTTTTCCATACTTTTCCAGTAAAGTAATTAAAAAATTAAGATAGGTCTCCCATGTTTGCCAAATAAAAATATCCTGGAAATCAATAAAATATATAAAATATGATATGCCCATACAATGATATATTGTTCATCCATAAAAAGGAAGGAGGTACTAAACCATCCTATAATTTGGATGGCTCTTGAAAACATGATCCTGACTGAAAGAAGCCATGTATGTGATGCAAAATACTATGTGATTCTATTTATATGAAATAACTAGAATAGGAAGACCAGAGATAGAAAATAGATTAGAATTGTTAGTAGTAGGCAGAAGAAAAGTGAGGAATGAATGTTTAATGGATTCAGAGTTTCCTTTAAGGTTGATAAAAAGTTCTATAAATAAATAAAAGTGATGCTTATGCAATATCATGAATCTCTTTACCATTACTGAATTGTCTGCTTAAAAATGGCATATTTTATGTTATGCATGTTTATTTCATTAGAATTAAAATCATTGTTGAAAGTATGTGATGAGAACTATATATGTTCTTGGGTAGAGTTTTTGCCTTAATATTGGGAGACTTGTTTTTTTATTTTTAAGTTATTATAATTAAAATATTTTATTTATTATTTTCATTTTAGGTGTATGAGTGCATTCCCTGCACGCATGTAAGTGAACCCATGTTGTGCAGTGCCCTTGGAGGTCAGAAGAGGGCATTGGATCCCCTCGAGCTGGAGTTATGCCCTGTGGGTGCTGGGAATTGAACCTGGGTTTTCTGCAAGAGCAGCCAGTGCTCTTAACCACTGAGCCTCTCTCTGCCCCCTATTTTTAAATTATTTAAAAATTATTTTATTATATGTATATGAGTGTTTTGCCTGCACGTATATAAGTGCACCATGTGAATGCAATGTGCGTGGAAGCAAGAAGAGAACCTGGAACTGGAGTTACAGGGCAGTAATTAGCCATTCTGTAGGTACTAAAGCTGAACTCAGGTCCTCTGCAAGAACATTCAGTGCTCTTAAGCACTGAACAATCTCTCCAGCCCTTGGTTGTTTATAATTGAGATAGGGTCTTGTTATGAATTCACAAGTCTGGCTGGCTTGGAATTCTCTATGTATCCCAGTCTGAACTTGAACTCATAATCCTCCTGGCTCAGCCTTCCTAAGCTTAAATAACATATTTGTGCCACCATGCTAGCTGATATAATTTCTAAAGTTCTGCTGCTTCACACCTGTCTGAAACTATCTGAACTGTGAACAGTGTCTTAGAAGAAGAAATGAATGGATGACTTTTCTTCGAGAGCTTCAATTCCCCCATTTATGCAAGATATTTTAAAAATAATGGTTGCAGGGGCTGGATAGAGTCAGCAGTTAAGAACACTTGCTGTTCTTCCAGAGGTCCTGGATTTGATTCCCACCACCCACATAGTGGCTAACAAAGTTCTGAAACTCCAGTTTCAGGGGATCTGACACCCTCTTCTGTCCTCTGTGGGCATTGCACAACATGGGTACAGTTACAGACATCCAGGCAAAATACTCATACACATAAAATAACAATAATAAAATATTTTAAAAGATAACAGTTTCCCTCTTAGAAAACAAAAATTCCAAAAGAATACTGAGCACGTGTTCCTTAAAAAGTCTCAATCTTCAGTATACTCAATGTGCGTTTTAGATGTCATAATACATTGCTGAAGAGATGGGATGGTGGTATTCTCATCAGTGACTATGTAATTATAGGCCAACTGTAGTGATGATTAATGAGCAAATCATACTGTGGTGAGTTCATTTGCCTTTGATGTGCCATTTTTCAGCTGAAGAAAAACATTATTCTCCCTTAATGATTTTGAACAGGCAGTACTTACACTGGCACCATGAGTTTAGCACAAGTAAAAAGGCTGCAATAAAACTGTTCAGAACAGGCACTACTGATAAGATGAGATGTTTCAAAGAAATAACACCCAAATTCTCAAGCTTTTTGGGGGAATAAAATATTCCACTTGTTCACGGTACCACATACTCAACTCTTACTTCTCTGTTCATCTAGGCTTTTCAATTTAATAACTTACTATATTTTTTCTAGACTGTTCTACACAATTTCTTGCCCCAATAAAATTGTACTTAACAGAAATGACCTTATGAAAGTATGTCATTTGATATATTTTAGATTAGAGTGATGCTCCCCAGGTTTATTTAAACATATAACAGTCTTTGTCCATGTTATGGCGTGGATATGAAATTCCCTGCACAGACTTACATGGTGAATACTTGGTCCTCAACTGGTGGTATTATTTTTGGAGGGAACAGAAACTTTGGAATATAGACTGAGGCAATAAGTCACTGGGTATGATGCTTAATACTGTTAATTTTATATGATCTGAAATCACTTATGAGATAAACCTCTGGGCCTGCATGTGAGGGATTATCTAGATTAGGTTAAATGGGCCAGGACGAGTCATGTTAACTGTGGGAGGCACCATAGCCTGGGCTAGGGTTCTAGATTGAATAAAGAGAAGAGAGACTGAAGACATGGCTCAATGGTTAAGAGCACTTACTGCTCTTGCAGAAGACCCAAGTTTGGTTCTTAGGACCAAAATGGTGTTTCACAACTGTCTGTAACTCTAGTTCCAGAGTTTCAGAGGGATCTGATGGCCTCTTCTGGCCTCCACAGGTACTAGGCACATAATTGGGATGCATACATACATGAAGGCAAAATACTCATAGATATAAAATGAAATAAATATATTTAGACTATATATATATATATATATATATATATATAGAGAGAGAGAGAGAGAGAGAG
>NW_008355477.1:1628315-1665646 GCF_000622305.1 Nannospalax galili
AGTGAGCTGAGTATTCATTACTCTCTGCTTGCTAACTGTGGACACCATGTGACCAATGGCCTCAAGCTTCTGTCACCATGCCTTTACTACCATGATGGATGTACTCTAAAATTGTGAGCCAAAATAAACCTTGTCTTAAATTACTTTTCTCGGGTATTTTATAACAGCAAGAGAAAAAGTAACTAATAGGGATTTGCCTTTGAAGGAGTTACCTGGTTCAAGTCCCTCCTGTCTGCCTTGAGTTCAACAGTTTCTTCCCCTTTCACATACTCCCATGCTCTTTCTGACCATGGGCCCAGAAAAATAATGGAGCTGAGGTCTCTGAAACCATTGAAACCATGAACTAAAGCAAACATTTAATCCTTTAAATTGTTCTATTACAAATTTTGGTCACAGCTAGACAAAAACTGAGTAACACAGTTCATAAAGTACATGATCCCATAGAGCAGAATGTGTTCTTCTGGGGATAATTCTTTTTCCTCTTTTTTTTTGGTCTTTTTGAAAAAGGGTGTCATGTAATCCCAGTTGGCATGACACTCACTACATAGACCAGGCTGGCCTAGATCTCACAGTGATCTGACTGTCTCTGCCTCCCAAGTGCTGGGACTAGAGATGTGTGCCAACGTGCTTGGTTAATTCTTTCTCCTCTTTGTAACTTTAGTACATACACACTGGGTAACTTCATGATTGTATTTCTTTAACCATGTCCTACTGTCGGGAATCTGAGATGATCAAAATAGAAATTTGAAATCAACAGACTTGGAATAAAGGCATAAGAATCCACCCACAGCAAGTGCATTTTTCTTGTTCTGAATTGGTAGCTGTTTCATATACTTTACATACATTTAAAATTACTTTTTGACAATTAAACATAAAGTCTCCAAATCTTAAGTTGTCTAATGAGAATTGGCAAACTAATAGCTTACTCTGGTGGCTACAGCATGGATGGGGTAGTGCAAACCAATCATGATTGTGGTTTTAACTCCGATTTCACTTTGCTACTCAAAAACCATACAAACTCTGCACTAATAAAAAGCCTGAGCCTGATGAATTAATTCTAAGCAACCTATAGGCACTGGTCATAAATATTTCATATCCTATGGTGGAAATGATGAACAATTACCATTTAGAATAATCCAATTCTCCTGCTGTTAATTAATTTAAGATTAGCAGACCCCTAATCAACCCCTGGACCTCTTTCCAAATTTTCTATGGTCAAGGCATCCACACCAGAGTATAATATGCCTCTGATGTTTTCAGAAGTGATTATGATTAGAACAGTGTTTGAAAAAAATACGTAAATAAGATTGACTTCTAAAACCATAGTATGAAGCTTTGACCTTACAGACAATGTAGCTCTAAATTAGCCTACAGTTATTACTAAGTAGCTTTATTTGTAGTCTCCACAAAGAAGTCTCTAAGACAAGGTTTCATAAGCAGGTAGCTAATCTGGGAGGTATTTCCAAAGACATAGGTAGGGGAGTGGGGTAAAGGTGACAAGAAGAGGGGATAAGTCAATGAAGTTTCCATTGTTAAGTAAGGCACCACTATAGGCAACTAGACCTTATTGCTTTCTCTAGTAAACAAGGCAGACCACACTCCCCGAAGTTAGAGTGTTCAAAAGAAAGAACAAGTCAATACATTTACCTACCATCTCCTGCTGATATTATAACCTTTAAAGCATTTATTTTTCTGATGCATTAGTATCCCACCAAAGAGGCTCTGAAGACTCAGCCTAGGTAACCAGGAGTGTTTGTGTGATGAGATGGGTCCTATACCAACATCTCTTTCTTGTCCACCCCGGACTTGATCTATTGACATTTAGAAGTACTAACATAATCCTCTTGCAAATTTTCTTTTTCCTTTTGCTTCTCCTCCTCCTCCTTCTTCTTCTCCTCCCCCCTCCCCCTCCCCCTCCTCTTCCCCGTCCTCCTCTTCCTTCTTCCTCTTTTTTGTCCTTCTCTTTTTCATCCTCCTTCTCTCACAGGGTCTTGCTAAATATAGCTAGACTTGCCTTGAACTTGTAATCTTCTTGCCTTGGCCTCCAGAATACTAGGATTAAAGGTATGTACCATCACACCCAGCTCTCCTTGAAACTTCTCATGTGTATTTAAATCTGACCCCCCAATAAATGTACTTGTGCAAATGTCTTTGTGATTTCTCTGTTCCTTGCCTCCTTGGTAGAGACTATCCCCTCAGTGCTCCCTGCAATGTGTCCCTCCTCTTGTTATACAGTGACTTGGTCTCTGTGGTGGTTTCAAAGAGAGTGTTCCCCATAGGCTCCAAGTATTTGAACACCAGGTCCCTAGTTGGTGGCACTGTTTGGAAGGGTCATGGAACCTTTAGGAGGTGTGGCCATGCTGGAGGATGCATGTCACTGGGGGCAGGCCTTGAGAGTTCTTAAACATTACCAGATTTCCAGTCACTCACTGTTTCCTTTGCCTGCTTGAAGCTGTGAGAGCTCTGCTTTCTGCTCTGGCCACCTTCTGACACCACACCTCTCGCAAGGGACTCTAATCCCTCTGGAACCATAAAGTAAATAAACTCTTCCTTCTATAAGTTACTTTGGTCAGTGTTCTTATCACAGCAACAGAAAAGTAACTAATACAGGCTCTTTAAAACCTGTGACTCTAACAATGATTTTTTTCTGTGCCTCTCTTATGTTCTCTTGTGTAATTGCAACTGACCATTACCTTAAAGAACATGAAACCCTGCCCTCCAGCAGAAAAAGAATACTCCAGTTCCTCTAGCCTGTTCCATGACTATGTCACAGAAAGATCTCCCAGGTAAGCAACACTTGGCACTCCATATTAAATGTTAGGCTGGCATGTTTAGCATGACACATGTTAGGAAGATATGGCTTAACAACAATTGCTGTATCAAGAGCCTGTTACACCAGGATTTTCAAGACACAGGTGTAGTCTCCCCTAGGTGTATGGAACATACTGAAAGGTAGTTAGAAAATAGAAGGCTGGTGAGCAGTTTCTTCCTGTTTTTAGCTACGAAAAAAACCTAAGGGAATGTTAGTTTAAGCTCACCAGGATCGACAGAGTGACATAACACAAGACCAGTTGACCTGTGCTTGTATGAAGAAAAGTTGTACAGATGAATACTCTCTGTCCCAGATAAGATGGCTAGTAAGATTTGAAAGTTCTAAGCTTGGGAACAGTGGAAGGCAGAGTCAAAAGAAATAAGGAAGGGGTTAGGTAATGAATAATGTGCCATAAAAGTACATGGAATAAAGATTTGGCAGAACAGAAAAAAATCTATGTAATCCAGAAATTCCCCTTCTAAACTTCTATTCTGGAGAAATGTTATTAAGACAGAAATTCACGGACAAAGATGTTCTATCAAGAATTATTTACAGTATCGAAACATTAATGATAGAATGAAGGGTCCAATGACAAGGGGTTTAAATTCATCTTAGTTCAAGGGAATATTGCACAATGACTCAAAATATTTTCATAAAAAATCTTTGATGGGGTTATAGAAATGGCTCAGTAGTTAAGAGCACGTATTGCTCTTCCAGTGGACCTTGGATTCAATTCCCAGCACTCACATCAGGCAGCCACCAATAACCTGTAATTCAAGCTCCAGGCGATTGACATCTCTCTCCTCCAAGGATTCTAGTGCTAATGTGTATACACACACACAAAGAGAAAGAGAGAGAGAGAGAGAGAGAGAGAGAGAGAGAGAGAGAGAGGAGCATGCGCACACACAAGCTCATGTACGCGCATATAATTAAAAATAAAATAAATAAAAATATTTGATGATGTAAAACGCTTATGGCATAGTAAGTGAAAGAAGTAGAATGAAATTGTTTATCATTGTAACTACTAACAAAACAGAGAAAAAAGGATGGAAAGAGATATAGGCCAAAAGATTTCCACTAACTGACTCTGAAGAATAAGTTTGCTGGTATATATATTTCTAATTCTTAATTTCTTTCTGTACTTGTACATTTTTATTCCTAAGGGGAAATATGTAAAGATGGTGGAGTGAGGGGGCATCCCATAATATTTTTTAAATGAGGCATCAATGTGCTTGGAATTGCATGCTATCAAAGGAAGGATTACAGAGATACGAAGATTCTTGTCCAAGGTCCCCTTGAGCTGAGTCTTCTTGAAGATGGGTTCTGCATCTGGGTAGTGGCACACATGAATTGTGACAGGAAGGTGCAAACACTGGCTGTCTCATCGCTATTGAGAAGCAATGTAAGCATTGTAAAAACTACTTGCCAGCATGTTACAAAAGAAACCCACATGCTGTAATTGAAGCAGTTATGGATTTTTCTTTTACAGAAGCAGAATCTACAGATTTCTTGTTTGCCTGGGTTATCTGTATTTTTATGTCAATCTTGGTTGATGAAAGGATGTTGAGGAAATAAATGAAACCCATTTTTTTGGTTTTGTTTGGAGACAGAATCTTAATTTATAGCCCAGGCTGGTCAGGAACTCACTAATGTAGCCTAGGCTGACCTGGAACTCAAGAATATAGACCAAGCTATCTTCAGACTTGGATCAATCCCCTTGCTTCAGATTCCTAAGTGCTCAAATTACAGGCATGAACTACTGTACCCAGATTTAATATGTTTTAAAGAAGCAATTGGTTGCCAGGAAAATCCCAACATAAAAAATATAAGTGAAAAATTACAGTCTCTCATCTGCTTTTCTCTATATATACAATGTATTTATTGCAGTATTTTCAGAGTATCCTTATCTACAATTCAGAGGAGGAAAAAGCCACTTTGGAACAGTGAGGGCCATCTTGAAGTTAGGACAGTATCCCTCAAATGGGGGCAGTTTTGCTCCAAAGGGACACTTGGCAATATCTAGAGACTCTTTCTTTTGGTACAAGTTGGAGAAAGACGCAATTTACATTTGGTGAGCAGACGTGAGGGATGTTTCCTAGTATCCTATAATACACAGGACAATGCACAACAGAAAACTCTCCAGCTTAAATATAGGCAGAGTCAAAGAAGGGAACATTTAGAATATGGACTGAGGTTTGAAAAGTGGAATTTGTTTAGGCAGAGGAGGTGGGAGGAGTGAAGTACATGATCAGAAGCTCAGGGAACTTCAAAAAAAATCACCTGCAGTGATTGGCCAGGGGTAGAGGTCGGCAGCAGAGTGGCGATTGGCCACAAGAGCATGCAACATTCCTGAATAGTGTAGCCAAATATAGTCTTTCACTGTCACAAGCAACCACTGAGGAACATTTCTTTACACAACAAGACATATAGACTCAACCAGACAAAACAGCAATCAAAGCCATAAGACACACTTTAAATTTGAATGCCAAATACCTCTTTTTCTCTGACCATTCTAGATGGGATAAAATAACACAGTACATTGCAAAAACAATCCATTTGGGAGTAAAAAGTTTCTGACCGTGTGTTTATAAGAGATTGCAAAGTAACGAGAGAAATTTCAGTAAAAGTAATGCAAACTTGAAATTCCACTTGCTTGTTACAGGCATTTATAGTGCCTTTACCAAAATGAATTTGTCAGCAGCAAAAAATTAAGAAGTGTTGCTAGATTGGAAGTAAATGAGAATAACCATCTGATTAAACTGAAACCTTCTAAAACAGTTCAGCTGTACTTTATATTGAAGCATATGGCAGCAATCACATAATCATGAGGTGGTAAAGCAAGACAGTCCTTGGACATACTGCAATCTCCCCATCTTCATACAGATGAGGAAGTACAAGTTTTGAGAAATTATGAGAGTTACCTGTTGACTGGGTATGTATGACTGGGGATAAAATTTCAAATCTTGTTTCTTTTACATCTAGGAGGCATGAAATTCAAGTGTTTGCGTGTGTGTGTGTGTGTATGTGTGTACATGCAAAAACATTCAATATTTTACTGAGCTTGTAATATACATAGTTACATTGTGAAGGGCATCATTTGCTTTGCTGGTTATTTCTGTTGCATTGGAACTCTGGATATACATTTTATCTTGCCCCAAATGTCTGACCTACAGCACTGAGAAAAATTCTGGACCCGGGGGAAAGGAAGAGCTCAGTCAAATGATGGATATTGGTCAATAGTATGAACTGTAATCTTATGTATAATTGTCCTACATCTCTATTCTGAAGAAAATATAGAGGCTAAGCAGGTTAGATTCTCTGTCTTTCTATGTAAAGGTTCAACAAGGTATGTACAGTAATGGTGCAGCAAGAAACACGTAAAGAAATTTTCCTTGGTATTTTCCAGTTGAACTGACAACATATGACATTTACAAGTAACAGTAAGTCTATGTAAGTAGAAAGGAGTAGAAGGTGGGAACAGGGATTAATTATGAGAACAAGGGATTGTGGTGGGGTTGAGTGATGGGAACATTCAGAAACTGGTTGCCTACTTCAGTAAGTTTTACAAATACTTTGACTTATACCCATAAAATGGATGAAATGCACAGCATGCAGATTGTACCATAATTAAACAGTTTTATTTTTTAATTACAAGAACTGGAAGGTCAGTTTTAGAGTACTTGCTTAGCATGAGCAGGGCCTGGCTCAATCCCCACTACTACGTAAACTGGGTGTGATGATGCGTGTCTGTAATTCCAGCACTAGAGGTCATCCTTGGCTACATGGCAAGTTTAGGCCATGGAACATATGACATCCTATCTCAACCAAAAAAAAAAAAATCTTAAGAATTGAAGGCAGTATGATTTTAATCAGTTTCTGCCTCCTAACCAAGGTGTGTAAAATCAAATTCTAATGATCACATCCCTTTCATCCCTCCTTTGAAGTAGACTGAATTACCCAATTCTATACCAAATTAATTCGATGGGGATAAGAATAAAATGTTCACATCAACCTCCTGTAATTAGATATTCCCATGGGACTTGTGATTCCGAAGCCTGCAAACAAGAAAGTCTTGGGGTTGGTATCATTTCCAGATGTAAAACTCTCACAAGACTGCATAGCTGATTGTCTTTCAAGATATTTAGGGAGAACAGTACTTTAGTTTTTCTCCAATTTTTGCTCTAGAGAACAAAATAGGAATGATGATTTGTAAGTTCCTATTGTGAACACATGTCATTTTTCTTTGCTGTTATTCATTCTTGTGGCTTCTCTGGAGTGGGTGGATGAAACAAGAAGCCCAAGAACATTGAGTGGCACTTTTACTCACAGAACACTTACGGGATAGGGCTGAATGACAGTGAGCAGGATCGATTCTTTGCAGCTTCTGTAAGAGAGGAAAACAAACATGTTTACGAAGTGCACAGAGCACAGGCTCAAACAGTGACAGTTTTCTTTTGAGAGACAATGTGTGTGATGCGTTGGCGAAATGTTCTTTGGGCTTTCAGGGCAGAGTAAATCAAACAGCTCAGAAGAGGGCTTCAGACCACAGAGAAAACCCAAATCAATTGTTTCCTGAGTGCAACAACTATCCAATTGCTAGATTCTCAGGCAGTTTCTACTGGGCCATTTGAGCCCTATGGCTGAGCAACAGAGGTTTAGAATCAAATTTGGTGAGGGAAGAATCAACTCAACCAGTCTCTAGACCTTTTACTGTACTTAAAATTGATTCACTCCTGTGATTTCCCTTTGCCTTCTTTGCTGCTTGAAATGTTTCTTTTTAAAAATATTTTTATTGCGTTTTTGTGCATTTTATATAATAGATCTTTAACAACTTTAGACTGCCTCCTCCATCCACAACTCCATACCCACTGTACCCACTGACTGAATTTCATGCATTCTGTCATATATGTTGAGTCCTATCCGGTCAAACATTCGTACCCAGATGTCTCTTGGTGCAAGTTCATCCAGTGGAGTCTAGTCAGCTTGATTAGAGTCATTCCCTTAAAGAGGATCTACTCTCCCTCACCCAGCAGCAATCAGTTGCCAATAGGTCTGTCTTTGTTTATGGGGAGGGGATTTCTAAATATTCTACCAATTCATGAAATGTGTTTATTTCTCAGGTAAAGCATCATGGAAGAGAAATAACAGGCGAGGCTGTTTATTTATAAAAAGAAATGCAGCCAATATTGCTTCCCATGTTGCACAGCTCAGTGAGTCCAATGCCCAGGACCCAGAGCAGATAAGTGTTTCTGAAAGGCAACAATTGGGAAATACTGCTCACAACGGGGAGCACTTCACAGCTCGAGCGGAACAATGGAATACAATGAGTTATTTAATTTCCTCCAAGTAGCCCAAACTCAAATGACTCAAACCCTTGAGGAAAAATCATATTATGCTTTATAACATTTTCTTCCTTCTTTCTTTGTTCCTTTTGACTCATAAGTAAAAATCAGTTGCCATTTTGTGGGAGAAGAACTGACTTTTTCTACTTTAGGTTGTAATGAGTTATCTACTTCTGTGACGTATTGGACAAAAGAGTAGCGTGAATTCTGTTCCCGTAAAGAATGCACTGCAAATAGTATTTCTTTCAGTAATGGGGCTGAGGTTTAGCCCATTCACCCTGGGTGATCTATTGGTTCCTAGCAGGTGAGTGAGTCCCTTAAGAAGGAGTACACTGGGGAGGAGAGACATGAATGGAGCTGGAAAGGAAGGCTAGATCTACATATCCAGGAAGAAGGACATTGAGGTAATGGTAATTCTGAAACAGGTGAACAGCATACTGCTCCAACAAGAGCTCAGTTGTTGCAGCTATCAGAGTGCCTAATAACTGTAAGTAGGCAGTGCAACAGTATGTAATGAAATGAGGTTTCAGTGGGTATGAGAAAGGATTATGTACTGATGGTGGGTGTGGGGAGGATCCATTAGGCATCATTAGGTTAAGTTCAATATCAGAAAAACTAGGACCAAGGTGTGACATTCTAGCTTAATTTCACAAAGGGATTCTGTCAATTCTGCTACTCTCCTTTAAGGAAATGGGGAACAACAATGTTTTGTTTTCTGCAGCAGAATGTGTGCGGGTGATGTGTTGAAGCTCACGGGGTGTCCATCTCTAAGGGATAGCAGATAGGGGACAAATACGCAGAAAGCAGCACAAAGAGAAAGAAATCACTCTAGTATTCACTCCTTGGTCACAGGAAATAAGAAACAACAAACAGATAAGAAATGCAATGTATGTGAAGACAGCTTGGTTGGCAAAGTGCTTAACGTATAAGCATGAGGACCTGAGTTCTAGACCAAGCTCCATGTAAAAAAGCCAGGTTGGTGGCACACACTTGTAATCCCTGAAATGGGGAGGTGGAGACTGGTGGATTGTTAGGACTTGCTGGCCAGGCAACCTAGCCTACTCAAAGAGTTCAAGGCCAGTGAGAGACTCTGCCTCAAAAAGTAAGGCTCCTCAAGTATGGCTGGAGATTCCTACCCACTTCTCTAAGCCCATGATGGGATTTTGTCTGGCTTGAGCTTATATGGGGCTTTTGCATGCTGTCACCATTGTTGTGAGCTCACATGAGTAACTGCACAGCTATCTGGAAAACTCTGTGCCCCTTTGGTCATCCACCACCTCTGGCCCTTACAGTCTTTTTGTCTCCTATTCTGCAATGACCTCTAAGGAACCACTGGCTGTTGACGGCTGCTGGGAGAGGGAGAGTCAGTTTCACTTAAGGATGAGACTTTTGGTAGGTTGACCAGGCTCCAGTGTATGACCCGCACTGAAGGGCATTTGGGGATACAAGTTTGAAATATATATATATATGCGCCAGATAGGCTGACTAGACCTCAGTGGATGGACTTGTACTGGGGAACAACTGGGGACACTGACAACATAGTGGGCATTAACAGGGATGACAGAGTATATGGGCTCCAGTCAGGGGGTTATGGGAAGGTGCCAGTGGGGCCTATGGGAGGTTGCCAGTGGGGATGGGCGTTATAAAGATAATTAAGAATGTTTGAGATGTTCTATATGAAATACACAAAAAAGAATTTTAGAAAAAACAGAGCACATGAGTAGTGAAGGAAAAGTCTGTTTATGGAGGAGGAGATGGATGAAGAATTAAAGTTTCATATATATATGAAATTGGTTGTGGGGGATAGTATGGGGGTGTGAAGATGGGATAGGAGATCTAAATATGATCAAAATAGATTGTATGAAATTCACCAAACTTCCATTAAAAATCAATGATCCTAAGGAACCCCTGAGGTTGACCTCTGGCCTCCACATGCATACATTTAAATGGGCATCCACACCTTCCTCCATAAGAGTATCCACAGAACACACACACACACACACACACACACACACACACACACACACACCGAAATAATCCACAGCGATTACTGCATCTCTCAACCCTTGTATGAGAATCTTCCTTCTGTAGTAGATGGCAATTAATACAGGCCCATGTACAGAGAACAAGAGACCGTGGAGTGCTCAGCTCTAAATGGGACATTTATATCACACCCATTACCCCAAGGCTCAGTGCTTATTGTGGAAGAAGGAGACGAAGGATTTAAGAGCCAGAGGTGATAGACATCTGTAGTGAAGCTGTATTTGCTGGCCAAGACAAGATTGTTGCACATATGAACTTTACAATGGCTGTGAATGCACGTGCAGGGCCTACACAAGATCAAGGCAGACAAAAATCCCAGCATGGACTGGGGAGGGGTTCATGAATTGTCACACCTTCCTGAGGAGCTCCTGGCAACTACTGGCTGCTGGGGGAGGGAGAGTCGGTTATTAATGATGTGGCTGTTGAAGAGGCTACCCAATATCCAGTAGATGGCCCTATACCCATGCATACTGGCAGCACTAAGTGGATTTGGTGGGTTTAAAAACAGAGCACAAGTCCCATGCAAACCCAGGCAGACAAAAACCAAGCATAGAAATGGGAAAAAGAGCAGCAGACCCCAATCTTATCTGAAGAAATATTGACAACTGATTGCTGCTAGGTGAAGAAGAGCTGATCTTCCTAAAACAAGGGACTCTAGATAGGCTGACTAGACCTCAGTGGATGGACTTGCACTGGGGAACAACTGGGGACACTGACAACACAGTGGGCCTTAACAGGGATGACAGATTATATGGGCTCCAGTGTCGGGGGAGGGTAAGGGAGGGTGCCAGTGGGGACGGGGGTATAAAGATCATTATGATTGTTGGAGATGTTATGTATGAAATACACAAAAAATTTAATAAAAATAACAAATAGAGCACATGAAGTTGGGAGGGGAAAGACTGCGGGGTGGAGATAAATGAAGAATTGAAGTGGATGGAGTGGGGGAAGGATTTGATCAAAACACATTATATGTACAAATGAAATTATCAAAGAATAAAAAATGCATAAAAATTGGACATACACAGATTCTTTTTAATGTTGTATTTGTTATTGAATTTTTGTGCATTTCATACAAAACATCTGAATCATTTTTATACCCCCTCCCCATCTGCTCCCCCTATAGCCCCCCACCAGAGCTCATGCACAAATATATTCTGAAATAATTTAATTCTAATATAAATAAAACAACAATAAAGCATGCCATCATACCTTGTTTTTAAAATTATACTCTACTGTAAAATAAATACGGTTATATAAAGATGCAATATGTCCCATACACTAAGGAGTTAGTGAGTATGGAAGCCAGATTAGGGACCTCATCTTCTCAACCTGGCTTATTTTGCCAGAGTTCTCAGTGGTAGGCAATGGGCCTTGTGAACTCATCTTCTGGGACTGCATGTGAATGTTGGAATGAGTCAATTAGAGTCCTTCTCTCCTGCATCAGGAAAAGGAGACACAGAGACCAAAAAGAACTGGTAGGTAGGTAGACTACCTACAGGATGCAGATGGCCTGAGTGCCTGAACAATCCTAACTCTCCTATTCCTGAGGGCTGCTTGTTCACTGTTCCATTAGAAATTAAAAAAAAAAGAACTTTACAGAGGAACTGTAAAACATCTGAGTGTCAATATGAACAATGAAGAGGTGAATAGTATAAAATATCTGTGAGATCAAAGATATTTTCAGCCAATAAATGTTTATATAATTTCAGTAATAATAATAAAAATAATTGATGTTAAATTTCTCAGTGTGATATCTATCATTATTCAGGGGAAGAGCTTTTACTTCTGTTTTCTTTCATCTGTAAGTACTTAATCATCACCTGCCAGACAAGAAGAATTAATTCCACAGTGCTTTGCATCCCTTAGGATTCCTAACCTGATCCTAGTAAGAAAAAAAAAAAAACCGATCAAAACCATATGTGTTTGTATGTTATAGGATGCCAAAATGAATTTAGACAGCTTCTGTAGGGCTCCATGCCAATAGACGGCAGCCGTCTCCACAAGCTAAAGAAGGGTGCAGTGAGACATTAACAGGAGATGCTGAAAACCAGAGTTGGAATATTAACTCCTAACTCCCCTTGTTGTCTGTCTCCTGACTTAACTGAAACACCCAAATAGGAAATGGGGAGAGGCTGGCTGAAGCAGTGCTCAAAGAGCAGAGGCTACATCTATGAAGTGTTTGCCTTGCATAGAGGTAGCTTCCAAAGTTGCGATTTCTAGGTCAAGGAATGGAAAGCACAGCAGAAATGGTGGCTTGGGACCATTTCATGAAGGCTTTCTGATAAGCTGAGCTGCTTCCAAAGGTGGATAGGCCTTGGCAGAAAGATACAGAAGTTGAGGTACAATGGCAGAGCTACTCCATAACCTGACTCAAGGAGGCTGTATTTGGAGCTAATCAACAGAACTCTTCCAGGGGTTCACAAAAGTACTCACGAGAGAGTCAATGATCATTCCCATCAGTGCATAGAAGAAGTCAGTGCTAGGTTATACTTGCACCAAGAAAGTGAGAACTTTGCTACCTCCCTTTATCTCACCAATCTGGCTGGGCTCATTACAATTCCAATATATCTAAAGCCAGAATAGAATGCTGAAAAACAGGAAACACTGATGATGCTCTGAACCACTGCAGGTTTCTCAGTTCTGAGACAGGAAAAAAGGAGAATTTTTGTGGATTTGGGAGTTTAACTACCATATGGCAATTGACTGCTCTAATTACAGATTATGAATTACTGTGATTGCAAGTCTACAAGTGACTGAACCTATTTAATGCATTCTTGGGACCTCCTTAGGAATTCTGGGGAGCTAGAACTTGTCTCAGGGAGCCATTATGAATGGACCATGCTGTAAAATCATGGTTGCCTTATGATTGAACCCTCTGAGACTTGATTACCACGTGTTCCAAAATGCTCTTTAATTTTTCAACATTGAATTGAGAATTTTGTGTGACTTCAAACAACTCATGCCTAAAGTTGGTTTATGTCTGATAAGGACTAAAGAAAGGATGAACATAAGAATAAGGACTAAAGATCAGAGCAGAGGAGGCTGGGAATATGGTTTGTGGATAAAAGTACTTGCTGCACAAGTCTAAAGACCTGAGTTGAATCCCTGGAACCCATATAAAAATGCTAGATGCGGTGGCATGCATCCATAATCCCAGCACTCCTGTGGAGACATGGTAGGTAGATACAGGAGAATTCCTCAGAAGCTTGAACTAGTGGGGTTTCATAAAACGTTTTCCTACATTCTTGGAGAAGGAGAAGCGAGGGGCAGAGGAAGGATTAACCACAATGAAATGTGTATAAAGAAGCTACGTGGGAACTTATAGTCTTACATTCCAAGAAAACATAATATTAGAGGAGAGTAGAACACATGTGACATGAATGAACAAGGTGTGGAAATACTGAGGGATAAAGGTTTCAGCATTGGTGAGGGAAGAGGGGTGATGAACTGTAGAGTAGTGATGGGTTAATCAAAACTAAGAATTTAGAAAATTTTTATGAAACCCCACTAGTTCATAATATAACTAAATTACGATTTTACTTATGTATTTTTTTTTCATCTTTTTGAGACAGGGTGTCCCTGTAGCCCCAGGTGACCTGTAACTCACCATGTAGACCACTCTAGCCTTGAACTCACAGAGATCTGCCTGCCTCTGCCTCTCGAGTGCTGGGATTAAAGGAGTGCACTAACACTCCTGGCTAAATTATAATTTAAAAAAGGAGTTCAACCTGAGTTATAACACATGGGTGAACAATGCTGTTTCCAGAAGACATGTTATTAAATGAAAATGCCAGTGCCATGCCAGGCACAGGTTACGTACCTATCAGTTACTAGTCAGGGAGGCCCCAGAGGCATAGAAAAAATACAGGCTGTTGCTATTTCTCTAGATTTCCCAAGAAAATTAGATGGTAAGACCCTGTTTTTAAAGATACCACATCCTTCTGTTGCAGGACATAGAGAAATCAATCTTGAATTGGCCAGGAAACTCTGTCCTTGCTTACTAGCTGCCATCATGCTGGAAAGTGCTACATAAGTTGCTTGGGGAAAATCTATCAATGGTGTTACCTAGTGCTAGACCCTGCATGATACAACTCTGACGTGCCAGGCAAACTGTACCCACTGGTACAAGAGTAGCAGGATCTTTCATGGGGGCAATCAACCACGTTTATTAGATTTGAGGCCCGCTGTGTAGGAAAGAATTAGTGCCTGTTGCTGTAAACATGTAGAAATGCTAAAAATAACATGGGTAGGGAAGCCATAGGCACTAGAGAAGAGTCTATTGATATTTTTTTGCTAAATGGTCATGTTGTCAAACCCCCTTCTTAATATTAATGATCATATCCATAGATTTGTTCTTCTCTCAACCTCAGTCAGAGAAGCTTCTTATTACAGTGGGTAGTCGTTAATGTAGATACTCATAACTGTTCAAATTCTGAAAATAAGCTATAGTCAGTGCTCAGTTGATGGAACATCTATGTCAAATCACCTTCCACAAGGCGTAGGGAACATCATAGAAGAGGAGGTGGAAAGAATGTTAAGAGCTGGAGGATGGGAAGGACTGCTATGAAAGTCTAGCTTCTGGACATGATATACCCGTTACACGCAGGAGTGCAGCTTAGCTTAATTATCCTGTCTAAATTTTCCCAATGAGGCTGCAGTTCAAAAGTTGGCCTGGTGGAAGGTTTTATGAGAGGGCTTGATTGGGAAGTATCCCCATCTAAACTCCTTTCATGACTTTTGGTAGGATTAAATTATACTTTAGGCTACTGGAATGATGATCTCAATTCCTTTTGGGTAGTTGGCTTAGGACCACTTTCTTTGCTGCTATGTCAGTCCATCTGATAGGGCCACTTGCTTCATGAAAAGCAGAAAAAGAGGGTCAGTTGACAGGATGATAGTTATAGTCTTATGTGACACAATTATGGAAGTGACATCACTTTTGCCTTATTCTATTGGTTAGAAACAAGTCACAGGTCCCAGTCATGCTAAAAAGATGAGAATTCCATAAAGCTACAAATAGAAAGAGGAAGGGATATCAGCCTGTCTTAATATTCTTTCTGCAATGCTAAAAAAGACTTGAAACCAAGCATCATGGTTTCTTTTCCTGCTGCTGTGATAAAATACTCTGAAAAAAGCAACCTAAGGAAGAAAGGGTTTATTCTGACTCAGAATTCAAAGGCATAGTCCCTGTCCATCATGGCAGGGAAGTCAAGACAGCAGGAGCCTCAACATTGGTCACATTGTATTCACAATCAGAAAGTAGCACAGAGAAATGAATTCCAGCACTGCTCCCTTTCTCCAGTTTCTCCAGTCTAGGATCCTAATCAGGGAATGACACCACCTACAGTGGGCATGTCTTTCCTCTTCACTTAATGCACTCAAGATACACCCATCCTCCAACAGGCAGGCCCAGAGTTCCTTCTCCTAGGGAGTTCTGGGTGTTGGCATGCTACCAATTAAAACTAAACATCGCATCAAGTAATTTGCAAATATATCAAAAGTGTTTTCTACCTATGACTTCAACTTACAGAATTTTTTCCTGCTAACAACTTCAAGAAACATTGGTCAGCACACATTGTTAGTTTTACAATAGGAAATTTTTAAAAATGCCATTATCTTTAAAATTCTTTGCCTATTGTAATGCTCTCTAAATTGCCTAAGACATAACCTAGATTGATGTTATTTTATGATGTAAAGGATGAAGTAATCTGAATTGAAGCAAAGTATTCTAATATGATATTTACCATTAGGGATATGCTTTTCTTATGTTTTCTCTCATCTATCAATTATTTAATTATATCTTGCCAAAGAAGAGAAATAATTTCATAATGCTTTGGATACCTTAGAATTCCCAATCCCAAGATACTAGGAGGAAAGAAAAATAAATATAAGTTATTTTAAAATTGCTTCAACAGAAAAATAGAATCAGGAATGGAAGATGCCACATTCAAGCAAGCAGATAACCTCTTTTTAAGAAAGCCTAAAATAGCTAGAAACTTTTAGAAACCTAGGCAGAAGAACATTTGTGGAAGTATTTCATGATAAATTCCAAGTAAATTTTCTACTTTTGAGGAGTAATTTCAAGTTTTAGTACAAATAATTTTTAAATGTCTGAGTTTGTTATAAACGTCATTTGCATTCCTAAATCAGTATTGACCTACAGGGGAAAATATAGTGTAGTCTACCTAGACAGTTGTTGACAAATTTGCCCTCAATTTCTCTGTTTTTATAGCTTTGACAGAGGACTTGTCTCATCCTTTCTTGATGGAGGGTCCTTTAAAACCTATTTGTGATACGAAGCACGGGTGGATACAGGCCATGCTTTGACACTATATCCCTTGCATAGCTGCTTTGGATATGATTATGTCGATACAAGCAAACTAAGTTTTGCATTAAATCTATTTCCAACACTCATCAACACTGGGCATTAAAACCAGCAGCTAGAGTATGCTAGGCAAGTCTCTAACACTGAACTATATCCCTAGCCCAAGCTAAGCTTGTGTTCTCAATCCCATGGAGCAACATAATTTGGCACCTTTCTTTAACTGCCTTTCTTATTTCATAGTTAGACTATGTTAATTCTTCATTATATAATAACGTGAACATGATCAATTTTTCCATTCTACACCAATTAATTAGATCCCTTGATCCAACTCAGAGAGTGAAAGGGATTTAACTGTTGTGGAAAGCAGCAAGATTTCCTCAGAGATTGTGAAAATGAATGAAAATAAAACTCAAACAAGAAGAATATGGAGGAAGACATTATTTAATGAAAACTCAAGTCTTTCTTTAAAAGCTTAAGGTCTATGAAATAAACTATAGGACTTTACACTTTGAAAGTAGCAATAATCTGTGAAGGTTAAAAGGTGAAGTTTTAAAAGACAAATAAAGGGATATTTTAGGGATTCAGATTGAAAAAATTTTATAAAGTGTAAAATGACATTTTTATGCAACTCAAGAGATTTTTGTGTAGTGTTATAATTTGGAAAGGAACGTGTTAAGCTACAGTAAAAGAGTATTTCAAATTTCTCTCCTAAGATAAGTATGTGCATATAACATTCTCTTTTTTCTAATACTTTAGAGTTCTTAAAAGAGATTAGAAAAATAGTTTTTGCAAGCTAGTGCATGCCAGCCCTTGACCTCTCAGCTGGTGGGCAGCCACTGTTGATGGAAATAAGAATTGACTTACAGCATTTTTCCAATGATTTGGCTCAGAAGGGACTTTCCTCAATCCTGAGGCATTTTGTGACAGGGCCTCTTGCTAGCCTTTTATTTTATTTTTCTCTATTTGAACCCAGAGATATGAAATAAACACCAAGATTCTTCTGACCAGATAACTAACCATAACATAGTGTCATTCTAGTCAGTAACTGACAAAACTGGAGGAAATAAGGTCATGCTCCAGTTTCAGAAAAGTCACCGTAGGACTTCTATGCTTTCAATAGGGTCTAATGTTGTATGTGGCTGACCTCGGCAACACACTGAATAGAGATTGTAATTATCCTTTGAATCAATTCCCAAAAAGTACTGAATCCATTAGTTGGAGAGAGTGGAGAAGCCTAGAAAATGAGCATTCATCGAGAAAAGGTCAGTCTGTTGTGGCTGTTTTCTGTCCTGGACTAGACAAAACATTCATTTTCTGCCTGTTGATGCTGAAGTCTGCCTTTACATTGGTACTAGCAGAGAGGGGGGAATGGGATTATTTGTCATTTTGCTATGTTTCAGGGATGCTGTGGAAGAAAATAGGTGAAATGAAACTCTGACATAGTCACCAGGGAAATAGAGACAGACAAAAGATGGATTAAAGAGTCTATTTGTACAATAGAATTAGCTTCACTTCTATCAATTATACAGACAGTGAGTCTCCCACTACCAGTATCACCCTTGAGTGAGGGGTTATATTGCCAATGGAAAAGACAATGAGTTTAGTTGCCAATGGAAGAAGCAAACAGATGCTGATGGAACATCATTGTTAAGCAACATGTTAAAGAGTTTGTCCCCAAATACTGGATGATTGTATTACTCATCTCTTCCCATTAGTGATCCAAAGGCTTCAATCATAGGTCTCAATTAATCACATCCTCTGATATGCATATCCTTCTGTAGTCTTTTTCCCCTTGACTCTTAACTGGTTCTGTGACTGTCTTTGGCATATAGAATGTTATATAAGTGGTAATGCATGACTTCCAGGCATTGTTCAGAATAATTCTAGAGCCTTTGTAGCAGCCACATGGGTATCATGGCATGCTCAATTCAGAGGAAGCCAGCTACCATACACATATTCTAAAAACCCTGTGACCCCTGTGTGAGGAAGTTAGCCATGTAAAGCAGTAGGAAGAAAATGAGTAAGAGCAAGAGCGAGAACGAGAGTGAGAATGAGAGAGACAAACACACAGAGGGAGGTGTGACAGAGAGAGAGGAGCGAGTGAGCAAGAGAGAGAAAGACCTGGCCAGTTCTGTCTGCATCTGCTTTCCAAGACCAGAAACCTCCATGGATACTTGGCCCAATCAAGCCTTCAGATGGCTCCCATCACAGCTGTCATTTAACTGCGGCCACACTCGAGAGGCCCCACTGAGTACCATCTGGATGCGGAGAGCCAATTCTCACAACCATGAGAGTAATAAATGATTTTATTAAGCCATTATATACATTTGGTAGACAATGATAGATAAAGAGAACATCATTTTCCCATAATGTAAAAACTATATTTTTAAAAACAACAGAAGTTAAAGAGGTGAAATGGTTTTGAAATTGAACATGTCTCTAATATCAAGCAAAGAAAACTATCCAGGCTGATGGCTCCCTAGTATATGGTAATCATGACTAGCACTAAAACAAGCAAAGAAACAAAAACCACAAACCAAACGATGAAACGGGAAAACCAAGAGCACCTTAGGCAAACATACTGAAGTGTGGAACACAATGTTCTTACTGCTTATCACAACTGTAACATTAATTACAGACTTTTGGAGATTGGGGTGGAAGAAAAAATGCAACTCATAAAACTGGGAGAGAGGACAGGATTCAATATCTTTGTAAATCCGTTCGATGAATAATTTGAAGGATGGCATTGCATTGTGGGGTATATATCTGAATTGTGAAAAGAAAAGATCAAAGTATAATGTAATTTTAGGTTTCAGTTTAAACAACTTACATACAACCAGTGACTTGAAGAAAACTAAGAGAGAGACCAGATTTCTTTGCAATGTCTAATTAACATTTTACTTGAAAGTATTTTAGGCTTAGGCTGTGATTTTCTTTGTGAAGAATATTAGGCTATTAAGGTTAAATATCCATATAATTGATATAGTGATTACTAAAATTAACATCTTGATGAAATAATTTCATTCCAAACCCTTTATCTTTCATATTTTTTAAAACTCTTGCAATAAACTTTAGGGTTTGGTACTTGGAGTTTGGAAACTCCTCGTAAGAAGGCTTTATTTGCATATGATGTGTTTTCTGTTTGATGTGATTTTTTTGTCCATTAATTTTTGCTGAATGAATACTGTCTTTGGCTTTTGAACTACTTATTTATCTAATGGATATAAATGGCACCTAAATTGAAGATTTTATAAAAGAGAGTATCGTTTGTTGAGGCAAAAACTAAACTATCTTATATGCATGAAAATCTCCATTAATTTCTTCAACAAATATTCAGTATGTATCCTAGGTCAGGCTTTTGGGAAACATCATGGATTCTCAATGGAGAGTGATTGTATACCACTGGTGGGGGGTGGGGTGGGCATTTGATAATGTCTGGGCACATGTGCTTGTCATAATTAGGAGGGGTGCTAGCAAGTAGACCAGGTATGCTAATAAACATCCCAAAATGCCAAGGACAGAAGTGGGCAGATAGCTCACTAGGTAAAATCACGCCTGCAAGCATGAAGGACTGAATTTGATCTCCAGAGCACATGTAAAATAAAAGTAAGCATGGTGGTGGACACTTACAATGCCAGCATGGGCGAGGGGGAATCAGGCAGGTCCTGAGGTTCTCTGACAAGCTAGCTTAGCCTCTTTGTTGAATTCCAGGCTAGTGAGAGACCCTTGTAGGTAGCTCGCACAAGAATCAATACCTTTCCGTCAGTGTTCAGACTGTGAGTAGTGCCTTCTCCTTAAATTTGACATTTTCTTTGGCTGAGCAATACATTTTCCCAACTTTTTCTTCTAGATCTGATATTCTCTGTGCCATTTCCTCCACTTCCTCTTTGGTACTTTTCTCTGCGTTTTTGGTTTGATTTCCTGAGTTTTTAATTTCAAGTTTTATTTCAGTTTGGCTTTTTTGTGCATTTGCTACATTGCTATTCTCAAGAAATATTTCAATGGGGATATTAGTTTCAGGAGGAGGCATATTGTTTTCGGTATTCATGTTGTTTGTGTTTTTTCTGTGTGACCTAGGCATCTGGACTCATGTCACTGGTGGCGTTTCTTGGTATGAATAGGTGATCTTCTTTGTTGAATGGGTATTTGTAGAATTGTTGGCTGCTCCTCCCACTTGCCAGGTTATGGCCCAGCTAAACGGTGCATGGTATTCATTTTGGGGGCCACATTATGTTGATGTGCAAGCGGGTTGTAAGAGATGGTCTCAGGGGTTGCAGAGATGGTTCAGTGATTAAGAGCACTGGCAACTCTCAAAGATGACCCAAGTTCAATTCCAAGAACCCACATGGTGACTAACAACCATCTGTAACTCCAGTTCCAGGGGAATCCAAAGCGTTTGTCTGATCTCTATGGGCACTGTATGACACAGGTGCACTTACACACATGCAGGCAATACACTCACTTACAAAAAATAAAAAAATAAATAAAATATTCATCATCTATATATCTTTCTGAGGACTAATATCCTGAATATACAAAGAATTGAGAAAAACAAAGAAGCAAGAAAACAAATGACCCAACTCAAAAAAGGGCTACATATCTGAACAGAAACTCTCAGAAGAAGAAATAAAATGGCTATGAAATACCTTCAAATGTGGTCAGCATCCTTAGTATTAGGGAAATGCAAAACAAATCCACTTTAAAATTTCATATAACCCTAGTCAGAATGACTAAGATTAAGGAAACAAATGACAGAAAATACTGCTGATGATGTGGGGAAATGAGAACCCCCATACACTTTTGCTGGGATTGCAAACTGGTGGAACCACTGTGGAAATTAGTAGAACTCTTAAAAGTCTAAAAATAAATCTACCATATGATCTGGTTATACCAGTCTTTGGCATATACCCCAAAGAGTCATCCTACTGCAGAAATGCTTTTGCAGCCATGTATGTTGCTGCTCTTTTCACGATAGCTAAGAAATGGAAACAACCTCAATACCCGTCAATGATGAATACATAGTGAAAATGTGGTACATTTACATAGTGGAGTTGAACTCAGCGATTAAGAAGGGGATCATTGCAGAAATGGAGGTGGAAAGACCGTAAGATCCAAGGGTGGTGGATTACTACAAGGAAACTGTTTTCCAGGTGGCTGATAACTTGTTAATGTGAACTTGCAGCAATGGGGAGAGCATGTACAAAAACCATGCAAACTCAAAGCAGAGAACAACCCACCCTAGAACTGAGGAAATCGGGGAGAAGCCCCCACCTTAGCTGAGGAACTATTGGCAGTTCATTACTCACTGCTGGGTGAGGGAGAGCTGGTCTTCTTTAGGGGAGTGACACTAGATAGGCTGACCAGGCTCCATTGGATGAGCTCACACTGAGGGACATCTGTGGACACAAACTTGACAGGATAGGCCTTAACATATATGGCAGATTACATGAAATATGATGGTGAGGGCTATGGGGGCATGCAGATGGAGAGGGGTTTAAAATCTATTGGATGAAGCACAAAAGATTCAATACAATTTATATTGTAAAAAATGTAATCAGGAAATTTGCAAGTAAATAGATGGAACTAGAAACTAAGTGAAGTAACTCAGACTCAGAAAAACAAGCAAGGTATAGTCTCTCTCATTTGTGGATCTTAGTTCCAAATACTTAGATGTGAGTATATATCCTGATGTAACTGTAGGATCCAGGAAAATGAAAAGGAACCATGAGGTAAAGGGGAAGAAGTAGCTTGAGACAGGGAGATAGTAGGATAAGGTGTTATCAAGGGGGAAATGGGAAAGGGTGGTACTTTGACTTGGGAGGGAGTATGGAATGTTATACAGAGGGAGTGAGAGGCAACATAAATCATGCTTAGGGAGTGTGAAAATCCAGAGAGAAACATATTAGTTTAAAAATCTACTGAAAAATGAACATTACACACACACACACACACACACACACACACATACACACACACATATGATTTCATATGTATAGCTGAAGGCTAGATTAAAAAAAAAAAAACACAGTACCAGGCCCAGGCAGGAGAAATGTCCCTTCAAGTTGTTGGTCAGGGCAGTCCAAGAGACTTTCCAAATAACACAGGCTATTGCCACAGCCCTTGACTGCTTCCTAGAATTTGAAGGCAAGATTCTATTGCTCAAGACAGGCCATACTTTGGACACAGGACTTGGAGCAATTGAGCTAAAACTAACCTGAAAATATTCTCCTGAAGACTAGTGCTCATGGTATCAGAGGATACTATGCAAACTACCAAAGGAGAAATCTAATCAATGACCTTACCTAGTTGTAAAGCACAATAAACAATGACTGGCCCCACAAACTATTGCTATTGGTGCAGTAGTAGCACTTTTATCTTGGGGTTAATCAACACCTGTCTAACTGGAATTAAGGCCCACTCAATGGAAGGACCTTCTAATATACTACAGTGAACTTCAGATTCACAAAATGGTATATGTTTGTGTGCACACGCATACACACATATATATGAGTAGTTCTATATGAGTGAATATGCATATTTATATTTCCATATATGCTTAGGTACCTACTGTTTCTACTTTTCAATTGCTTTCTTCTTTTGTGCTGTAGAGGTAAGCCTTCTCTGACTAGTATATTTCTGTTCTTCAGATGGGAATAATCATGGCTAAGAATACAAGTGCTACCTACTAATGCGAAGTATCTGAGTCCAGGACAAATTGAGATGGAAGATAGAAGGTAAAAGCAGGCAGAAAGATTGCCATTAACCAATGAAGCCATTGAAGGCTCAAAGAACTCAGTATAGTATGGAAAAGGTGTTAGGAAGAATTTCCACTCTCCTCTCTAGCATTAATTTGCTATGTGATTTGATGACAAATAACATCAGCCAATTATTTTTGTTTAATATGAAAGAAGGAGCACAGAATAAATTAATTCTGTTCAATTGTGCTCCATGTACCTTTTCTGAGACAGGGTCACATGTCAGTGGGCTGAGCCATAGGTATCCTTGGACCTTTTAGACAGACTCCCCTCCACTTACATATGCACTGGGCTGTGGATTAGATGGCTCTTGAAACATTATTTGAAACAGGCATACTCATTCACAGAGACAGAATGTAGACTAGAGGTTACTAGGTGCTTGGGAGGAAGGCAGTGGAGAATTATCCCTTAGTGGGTACAGAGTTTCTGTTAGAGGTGACGATGATTTTAAAAGTGGGAATAGTTGTATAATATTGTGACTATAATTAATGTCACCATGTTATAGGCTTAAAATGGATAAAATGGAAAATTTAACTACATACCCACTTATATAAACACCCATTTATTTAGCACAACTGAAAAAACAGTCAATAAGACATTACGACCTTGTCATTATTTGTAATAAGCAACTAGATGGGTGATACAGCCACTATCTAACAGGGAAGCTATTACACAAAGGGAGTGTCATGTAATACTAAATATGAGTAAGGAAAGGAGTAGAAAATGTAAGATTCGACATCTTTTCTGTTGAATGATATCTATATAATGTAAAAAGTAAACTATGTAATGAGCCATAGGAAGAACTTATTTTTGAGGCAATTAAAAGAGATAATTGGCAAGTGGCTCATGTCAGGTGAGGGCCTTGCCCATGAGAAGGCCTTGTTGACATAGGCTATGTGAAGAACTATAGGAACTTAGTGAGCTGGAAACATTTTTGAGTTGTTAAAATTATGAAGCTAACACAAATTTGGAGCCTGAACAACTAAAAGAGATCAGAAAGAGACAGGTAATGTCATCTGCCAAGTTGAAACTGTTAGAAAGAATAGTTCATATCCCAAGTTAATTTTAAAAAATACATTCTTATGCAATTTAAATCAATTTGCCTTGACAGTTGCTTTCCATTTCCTTTTTAGTTTAGAAGATACTTGTGTCTGATTCTGTTCTTTTTCAGCATTCAGTTCAGTCTCTGTTCACAATACAGGGAGTTAATGTATTTTTAAATGATAAAATTAAACAGAGGGCCAGAGACTGTAATAGAATACATGGCACAATCACAAATGGGAGGTGACAGTTGAGGCCTTTTTTTGTACTTATGCTAAGAGGCTAAAATTGTTCAAGAAATGAGGTGTTAGCTAAAAGACTCAGCAGCAAGAGATGTGACTGCAAAATGGAAATAATAATGATGATGATAATAATAATAACAGGGCTGCTCAGAAGATTGTTGTGAGAACAAATTATAGATGGGTGAACTGCTTTTAGTATCTCAGAAGGAAGGTATTATATAAATTCCAGTTCTTTTTCTTTTCATTATTTTTCCTTGAAGGGTGCAAAAGAAAAAAGAACCCTCCTAGTGGGTGGATGTGGATAAGAGCAAGATTTGACGGAGGAGAAAAAATATTTCAAGGAAGTAAGGACTAGAGCATTTGAAGTATTTCGTGGTGAATGCATTTGCTATAATAAACTTCATTTGCTTCAGTAAACTTTAGCTACCTAGACACACAACTCTGAAGGAGGAGGCGTGATTGTGAGGGTCTGCTCTCATTTTTGTTCAATAAATATCTAGAATTTACCCCTGTGCTGTTAATAGAACCCTCTCCTTGGTGATGTGACTACTGACATCATTTCCATCATTACGGTCTGTAATTTTAACATTCAAAGATTATATCCTAGAGAGGCAACTATAAATGTCTAGTCCCCTAGGACAGGAGCTGAAGCTGCAGGCTACAGTCAGTAAATGTGCAAGGATAACTGCTCTTTTGAATTGAACATTGCAAAAGGTAGACTGAATATCAGTCTGGTGCAGTTTGCAATGAGAAACGTTAAATTCCCATCTTTAATTCCATAAATAAAAATCCAAGTAAGATAAGTCAAGAAGTCTATGGATTTTGTGGAAACCAACATGCATATTATTTCTAAAATTAACTAATTCAACAACTATACTTGGGAAAAGAACTTTTTAGCAAGAAACAGAGTACCTTCTGTCTCATTTCCCTCCAGTCCATTTAGAAACAAGTGGAACAATTTTATTGAGGTTTTACATCGATCAAGTCAACCACTTTCCTTCTCAAAATAATGTTCTTGGAAACAGAGTGTCAGTTTTCTTCAGGGATATGAACCCTGGGAGGCTACCCGTGCTTCAGTAGATGTCTCTATACCCATGAACACAATGGCAGCACTAAGTAGGCTCAGCAGGTTTTTAAAATGAGCACATGAAGTTGGGAGAGAAATAATATGGAATGTCTTGGGGAAAATTGGGGTGGAGGGAATGGAGGGTAGATGTGGTCAAAGCACATTGTATGTATGGCATTCTTAAACAATAAAAAATGAAAAATACTGTGATTATTTCCAAATGCTTAATGGCTTCTAGTAGATCTCCTGATCTATTCCCTCCATTAGGAGACACTCTTTGTAGTTCTTTTCTTACTTCCACTTCTCTTTACTTATACCTTAAATATGACTGGAATTCATGCATCAAAGATTTAACAAGTCACTGCTATGTATCAGTCTGTATGGACACACTACTGAACACAACAGAAATGAATTCTTTCCTCTCTTGTGTTGCCATTCTATGCAATCAGATGGAATTCAGGTGCTGGAGCAGAGGATCCCCCGCATGGCTGAGAATACCCTCCAGCTATATGAATTCTCACCCAGAAAATGTGGAAATTTGAATGCATCTCAAACGATATAATTTTCTCCTAGATATCTCTCCAAATGATGAGTGTCCCTACACCATTCAATAAATTTTATGCAAAATTCTTCATATAGTTTGATATGGATTGTCTCCCAAACATCATGTACTGGAAGCAGAGACCCAGTGCCATGGTATGGTAATGAGCTAGTGGAAGCTTATGGAAGGTAATTAGAAAATAGAAAAGTCAACTTCATGCACGGATTAATGCTATCTCATGAGAGAAGGTTGGTAGAAACGGAGGCTACTCCATGTCCTTGCTCCATCCTCACATAAAGTTCCTTTTCTGCTTCTATACCATGCGGTGATGTAATCAGGGAGACCCTTGCCATGGTGCTAGGGCCATGGTGTTTGGAACTTCCTTGCACCAGAACTATGAGCCAACTAAACCTCTGTTCTTTTAAAACAGAATCTCAGCTCCTTTGTTGCATCAACTCAAAATGGAGTAAGTTGGTCATTCCTCTAAAACATCTGGCTAAGTTATTTTCAGCAAATGTTCTTCAGAACACTGTCTAGAAATCACTGTTTTCTGGCTTTGCAGGATTATCCCATCTGCCTTCACTTAAAGAGGGGCAAACAAATTGGGAAAAGAGAGGATCAAGTTGCTTTGATCATTTTTCTCACAATACCACTGTGCAACTTGTCCCATTGCTGTAACAAAATATGTTACAAAGGCAGTGTAAAGAAGGAAGGGTTTATTTTGCTCATAGTTTTAGGGGACACAGTCCATCATAATGCACAATCACGGCAGCAGGAGCTTGAGACAGCTGGCCACAGTGTATACATAGTCAAGAATGGGATTGATGAATGTTCAAGCTCATCTAATTTTCTCCTTTTTATTCAGTTCAGGACTCCAGCCCATGGAATGGTTCTGCTTGCAGTTAGCCTAATCTGAAAACTCCCTCACAGGCATGCCAAGAGGCTATCCTAACTGAGCTAATCCACCATAGGTGTGTTTGGAAGCCTGTCTTCTAGGTTATTTTAGATCCTGTGAAGTTGACTATCAACATTAACCATCACATGTACTATGCACAAGTTTCAATATAAGTAAGAGGAGTGAGTAAAAAATGTTCAGGATCCAGGTGACGTCAGCAAAAGTGGTTTTCACAGGAAAACAAATGAATTCTAATTTATTTCATGTGTACTATAAGCTAGGTCCTGTGGAAAGTACTTTACCCACAATATTTCTCATGTTATCCTTCACATACATTAGAAATTCTCTACTAGTGTTTCTACTTAGAGTTGAAAATACAGAGAATTTAGAGCACTTTGAACCCTAGATGCCAGAAATACAGAAACCCCTTCATTTTTCAAATTTATAAATTCCCGCTTCAGTAGAAGGGGCTTTACTACTACAACATAGGGACAGGATCAATCCAACGGCAGAATATTGGTCAGACACAGCATCATTAAGTTGGATATGATATGGGATATGCAGCCTACATAAACCTTAATCATGACTTCATAAATGGTGATAACCTATTGTTGTTATTAAACTGTTACTCCATTATGAGTATCTGGTAATGATTATTACTAATTCCTGCCCCTGGAGCCCCACAGTAGAATATCTCAGAAATGCAGAGGAGAATCTAGCCTACCGATGGAGCTGGCTCATTTTGTTGCCACATAAGGAATGGCTCTTTTCCCTCCTGCCATACATGCTGTACATTCTCAGAGTTTCTTTCTGAGCCCACCATCCTTGAGGTTCCCAGAATAACTTCTGAAGAAGCTGAGATGACACTCTAGACTGTTCTCAGGCATGACTCAGAGAACCCTGGGGTGTACTGCCTTGCAAAGAAGGTTTCTAAAGTAAGATCTTGACACTTGTCCAGGTCAGCAGTGCCACCTTCCCAGGATAGAATTTTGTCTCACAGGTCTGACAACCACTTTCTCTCAGACCTTGTCAAGTCACATAACACCGTCTCCCACTTGGGGTGTGTGTCTTAATCTTACAGGCACATGTGGGACTATTTGGAACTATTTGGGTTCCAGTCATCAGAGCTATGCCAGCTTCTGATCATTATTCATCATCTACTGCACCAGCCTGGGTCAGTCTGCTTGACCCTCATCATTTCTAATCTTTACAATAATTTTTTTAAGACAGGCTTAGTTATTTGTACTTTACATGTGAGGAAACAGGTACTTTTCAAAGAGACTAAATACCCTATTCACGGCCATACAGCTCATTTGAGGTAAAGGCAGGAGACTAACCCAGGCCTTATACACTAATATTCTTTCCATCTGCCAATAACAAAATCATTGTCAGTGTTGAAAGTACCCACCCACATTCCAGGATTTTGTCTCTTTTTAACATGAGGTAATGCATTTATATTACTTCCATATAGCCATTCATATATATATATATATATGTATATATGTGTGTGTTTGTGTGTATTTAAAACATCATTTTATATGCAATACAATTTCACCCAAGTCTAGGCTGGTGAATCAATGAGTTTACTGAGCTTATTTATAGAGAATGGGTGAGGGGCTGCTTACAGAAACATGGGCAATTCCAACACAGCATTACTTCCTTAGGATTACCTATCAAAACTACATGTTGCATTAGTCTTTACAAGTTTAAGAACAAGTACAAATATTGCTTATTTCAGTCTCTATAGTGACACTGGAAGGTAACTATCACTTCTTCCATCTGGGAGCTGATTCAACTGAGGCACAGACAAGTAATCTGCCCACTTCACCTAGCCAGGAAGTGATGACAGGTTCAAGGCAGAATTACTACAGATATCTTAAAAAATACCAACAGGATAAATTCAACTTGTGGGGTATAGATGAAGAATCGGCAGTTGATCATAAAGCAGGCAACCTATGAGCTGCCTCTGGATTGATAGGTAAAAGCTCGCAAGGAATGTAGTTTCCTAGAGTAGCAAAATTAAAAAAACAGACAACAGACAGGAATATATAGAGTTTGGTGAAGGAAAAATCTATTTTCAAGTCTATTTTTCACTCGAGGTAAGTGAGCATGGCTTCTGAGAGAAGTGCTTGCAGTGTAAGAACTGAGGAAGATCTGCTGATGCACATAATTCTGGGGATCACTGCTCTTCAGGAATGGAGTCACTGAAAAGTGGGCGGATCCTATTCGTGGGTAATATGCTGCAGAAACGATTCCTGTGTAGAGGGCACTAAATGCAATTACAGGTGAAATGCCAGCGGGATGAGTGTGTCACACAGAAAGGAAGCCTGCACAGTGCCAATTGCAACTAGTAGAATTTAGAAGAAACTCATCTGTTTAGAAGGAAACGACACGCAAGAATACAGGTTTTCCAAACCAGTGTAATTTGGATCTCAGTCATTTATTCGTTCATTAGTTTCTATTCAATAATTATTTGGGAAACTAAAATTATGCTAGTATGTGAAGAAAAACACAGGTTCCCTGCCAGTATGAAGCCCATAGCTTATCTTGATAGGCAAAGAAAATTGCAAAGATGGTGCCACGTAGAGGCATGTACAGGAACATGGAGCATGAATGGAGAAGGGGTCAAGTCTTCCTGGGTGAAACATGAAGAAAGGCACACTCAGAGAATCTCTTCCAAAGTAAGATATTATTTGGCTTGTCTTAAGGGTGAAGGAGGAATTTAGCAGGTGGGAAAGGGAATGAAGAGAATTTTGAGGGGTAGAAGTGATGAGGCTGGACATAACACAGTGTACTTATAGGCGGTGGTTATGTGCTAACACCACCCCAGAGGATGAAATGGTGTGAGGGTAGCTGACAAGGGAGCTTAGCCCAGCCCAAGGTGGGCTGTATAAGGAATGTACATTTTATTTTAGATGACAGTGCTCTGGTAGTTTCTTCAAACTGAATATGGCTGATTTTATTTTTTAAAAGTCATGCAGCCTGGGCTGGAGAGATGGCTCAGTGGTTAAGGACACTGGTTGTTCTTGCAGAAGACCCGGTTCGAATCCCAGCACCCACATGGTAGCTCACAACTGTCTGTAACTCTAATTCCAGGGGATCCTTTAGCCTCTTCTGTCCTCTGCAGGCATTGCACGAAATGGGTGCACTTACCTACATTTGGGCAACACACACATACACATAAAATAAAAATAATAAATAAAATTAAAAAAATAAATAAAAATTCATGCAGCCAACAGTGCAGGCAAATATCAGGGGCATGGAAAAAAAAGGTGGGTATATGTAGAGGCTACTGATATACCTCAGGTGAAGTGGAATGGATAGTGCAGTATATCCAAGCATATAAAAATGATGATGGATAAGAAAATAGAATGACAATTTAGGGGGCAGAATTGCCAAAATGCAACCTGAGCAAGGTCCTAGAGACAATGGTGATTCCTTCTGTAATACTCAAAATGTTGCGAGTTTTAATTTAGAAGAATCAGAAGGCTAGTAATTTTCCTCCTTAGTACTTTGGCCCGTAGGAGATGTGAAAAGAAACCCCAAAACTCTAAGGGCTCTGACTTGTGGGCAGCAATTGTAGAAGAAGGGAGGCGATGATTTCAGTAACAGAGATGTGTCTTAAGGGGTAGGAAGGGAGGCCAAGAGAAAGACAAAAGGAAGATTTAATGACAATGGAGGATAAAGTGCAGAGAAGAGGGAGTTGGGGAACTGGGAGTTTATGGTGCTAGAAGAGGGTCTGTTCTGAGGTCCAAAAAATGGTTAAGGATATGGAGATGGACTAGATCCTACCTCAAATGGAATGATGGAGAAAGTGGCTGGAGTTCAAAATAAACCAAGATGGCTAAGTCCAAGTTTTGAATATTTAAATATTGACATTCATCCAACATGTGGCACAGAACTCGGAACATGCCAGTTCTTAAATACATGTAGGGAATGCCCCTAAATTATGAAAATTTTAGGTGATATTGTTATAGGGCATAGTAATAAGCAGGAGCAAATTTTACAGTGGAATAAAAGAATAATATCCTATAAATGAATAATGTGAACCCAAGAGAATACCTACATCATTTCTTGGTCTTGCGATGTAAGTGACACAAGCATTCAATCTCATGATTAGAAGAGAAAGCAGGTCTTAGAAAATGTTAAAGAGATGAAATATTAAGGTCATTGCATTTACAATAGAATAAAGATTGCAGATGGTGCAGCGGGAATGATTACAAGTACAGCAGAGGCTTAGGGTGCCCTTTCTACTTCTGTTTGCCTGAGAGCTCACATTTCCTGATAAAGTTCATAGTCCACTGAAAGAGTCAACTTACTACATCCCAGAGCAACATTCACCCAGAACCAGACAGTAGCTGTCCTAATTTGTTTCTTCATTGCTGTGACAAAACACTCTGATCAATACCAACTTGGGGAGGAAAGGGTTTATTTAGCTTACATATCCCGGGTCACAGTTCATCTGGGAGCCCAAGGTAGGAACTCAGGGCAGGAACCTGGAGGCAGGAGCTGGAGCACAGGCCATGGAGGAGTGCTGCTTACTGGCTTGTTCCCCTGGCCCCTGCTCAGCCTGCTATATGAGACAACACAGGCCCACCTGCCCAGGGGTGGCACTGCCCACAGTGGGCTGGGCCCTCCCACATCACTCAGTAATCAAGAAGATGCCCCACACACATGGCCACAGGCCAGTCCTATGGAGGCAATTCCCCAGTTGAGGCTCCCTCAACCCAGGTGTTTCAAGTTGACACTAAAACTATCCAGCACAGTAGCCAAAGTCTAAATACCCCAATTCGAACACCACTCACTTGAAAAAATATGAGGTGTGTGTTACCCAAGAGAATGCAGCTGTCCACAATGATAAATGGTTTGACAATTTATAATCTACCACCTTATCCTTTTTCTTGTGCTTTAAATTTTAATTTTGACATTTTCATACGTGATTACTATTTTTATATCACTTCCACTCCCCCTTCCACTCCTCTGGTGCCTTCCCCTCATATGTTAGGGCTGAATGTCTGTGTTATTTTGGGATTCTCTTAGAATCCTCTGACCAACCAAACAAAGGGAGGTTTGCTTATTTTGCCTGTCACTAGGTATTTGTTTGTCTATGGCTTTTAGTGGTGGGGGGAAGCCTTATTGTGCGATGTGGCATAACTTACTTTAAACTATCATCTACCTATCATGTATCATCTATCTATCTATCTATCTATCTATCTATCTATCTATCTATCTATCTATCTACCTACCTACCTATCATCTATCTATCTACCTACCTATCATCTATCTATCTACCTATCTATCTATCTATCACCTATCTATCTATATCTATCTACCTACCTATCATCTATCTATCTACCTACCTATCATCTATCTATCTATCTACCTATCTATCTATCTATCACCTATCTATCTATCTATCTATCTATCTATCTATCTATCTATCTATCTATCTATCTATCTATGGGCTGGAGAGATGGCTCAGTGGTTAAGAGCACTGACTGCTCTGGGTGCCCGATTCCTAGTATCCACATGGTGATTAACAACCTTATGTAACTCCAGTTCCAGTGGACTCCAATGCCCTCTTTTGATCTAATCCAATGCCCTCTTTTGATCTATGCAGGCATTGCACAACATGGGTGTACTTACTTACATGCAGGCAATACACTCATACAAAAATTAAGAATAATAAAAATATGAACTATATATGTATATATAGGTGTGTGCCTGTGTGTGTCTGTGGGATATACATTTATTCTTTAGCTATTTTATTCTTTTTATTTTATGTGTATGAGTGTATTGCCTGCCTGCATGTGAGTGCACCCATGTCATGCAATGCCTGTGGAGGTCAGAAGTGGGTGTCGTATCCTCTGGAACTAGAGTTCCTGACAGTTGTTAGCTGCCATGTGGGTGCTGGAATTTGAACCTGGGTCCTCTGCAAGAGCAGTCAGTCCTCTTAACTGCTGAGCCATCTCTCCAGCACTGATATACACATATTTATAAGGGGGCTTATAAAATAATATTTCCTAGTTGCGTTTTCAAACATCCTTGGGAAAATGCTGTTTATCTACTGTCCTCCCTTTCCCTCTGAATTTCCCTTCCTCCTTCTCCCGAGTTAAATCCTACCATTTTCCTCTTTCCCCCTTATAGGTACTATAACCTTGTCTAGAGCTGCTACCACTTCTTTCCCCTAATGGTCCCTTTCTACATTCCTGGTTTCTGTGGTTACTCCAGGTTATACACTCATACCTAAAGATTTAGAGTTAGAATCCACGAATAAGAGGGAACATGTGGCATTTTTCTCTCTGGGTCTCAGTTATCTCACTCAGTATAATGTTTTCCAGTTCCATCCATTTACCTGCAAATTTCATGATTTCACTTTTATTGACAGCAGACTAGATCTCCTTTGTGTAGGTGCACCTTTTCAATAGTCATTCACCAGTCAAGGGACATTTGGATTGTTCACATTACCTACCTATTGCAAAAAAGATTGGCAATGAATGTGCCTGAGCAAGTATCTCTACAATAGAATATTAAGTCCTATATACTTAGGAGTGATCAATCTGGGTAAGATATATCTACTTTCAGTTTTCTTTAGAATTCTTCACAATGCTTTCCACAGTGGTTGCACAGTTTGTAATTACATCATCTGTGAATGAGCATTCCTCTTTCCCTATATCCTCACCAGCATTTGTTGCTATTGTTTTTGTGACCTTAGCCATTGTGACTGGAGTCAGAAACAATATCAAAGCAGTTTTAACTTGCATTTCCCTAATTGCTAAGGATGTTGAACACTCTTTAAGTTGTTTCTTAGCCATTTTTTCTTTTTTCTTTTGAGAAATCTCTGTTCAGATATGCAGTCCATTTCTAATTGGATCATTTGCTTTCTTGATGCTTTGATTTTGAGTTCTTTGCATATTCTGGATATCAATCCTCTATTGGATGTATAAGTGACAAAGATTCTCTCCTACTCTGTCAGGTTCTTCTTTCCTTTACTGTAAAGAAACTTTTTAGGTTAATGAGACCCCATTTCTCAGTTGTTGACCTTAATTCCTAAGCAAATGGATTCCAATTTAGAAAATCCTTTCCTGCACCTACACTTTGTAAGGTACTGGATGTGTTTTCTTCTAGCAGTTTGAGTGTTTCAGATTTCACATTGAGGTTTTTAATCCACCTGGAGTTTCTTTTTGAGCAAGGTGATAGATATGTGTTTAATTTCATTCGTCTACACATGGGCATCCAGTTTTTCTAGTACCTTTTGTTGAAGAGGCTGTCTACCCTGCAGTGTGTATTTTTAGCATCTTTGTCAGGTATTGGATGGCTGTAATTACAATGTTCTTAGGTTTGTGTCTTCTGTCCTATTTCATTGATGTGTGTCTGTTGCCAATAGTATGCTGTTTTTATTACTATTAAAACTATTACCTTTTTCATTTGTTTCTTTTAATTCCTTATTCCCTGATTTGTGTTTTCTGTGATTACCTTCCAAATTAACTACACAAAAATTCTTGTCTCAAAGTTGGCATGTGGGGAAATCAAATTTAAGAAAGGGGTGGCTACAAACTACCCACTCATAGAGAAGGAAGCTCCAAGTGTCATAGAGATGCTAGTATCAGGAGAAATCTGTGTTCAGAGGCCTCGCATTAGGACTAGTGTCCAAGAATGGGGGAGTGAGAAGCATGGAAGAATTAAATTTAGTGGAACTATGTATAATGTTCTGGAGCAAGAAATACGGGGGGCTCCTGGGTGTTCCTAAGAGTTCACGATCATAGCCACTACTTCCCAATGTAAAGGTATGGGAAGGGGAACAATGTGGAGCTCTGCTGTGACTGAACTTGTGCTTGGATTTTAGCAGTAAGGGTAGAGTTGGTGAACTCTTGTTCCAGTTGGAAACCTTCACACACGTGTTAGGGGAAAGGGGAGAAGCAACAAGGAAATACTATTTTCAGTGTTGTCAGGAAATAGAAATGATGGCTTCAAAGATGCTTCAATTCAAAGTTGGTACATGCAGAGATCCAAACTGCTACAGGACAAAATGGAATATGTTAGCAGAAGATGAAAATTAGCTTAAAGAGGAATAGGTTCACAGTTCAAATGTGGCTATTCTGAAATGATCCACTAAATCCAGAAAAGTTGGCAATGTTCTGCCACCCTGAAATTTGACAGACTTTCATTCAACTATGAAAATATTTTCACTTAGGGAGGGAAGTTTCAGGCTTAATACTACATTTCTAAAGTGTAGCTCTCTGTTTGAATTTGCCCCCAACCTAAGAAAATTACTTATACATTGATCAATGGCTATACTTCATCCATGGAAAGGCAAAGAGAAAACCTGTTTTCTGCTCTGTTGGGAAATACTGCCTTGAACATGAACTTGAGCTACACTATCCCTGCCACTGAATACTGAGAACTTTCTGGTTTATATTTATGGAATCTATTGTTTGCATTTGGGCTGGCTATATGAAAAATGAAAGAGTTTCACTCCCAAAAGCTATCCAAGTAGCACATGAGAGAATCATGTAAAAATTGCTTTTCAAAAATAGATACCCATTGGGGTTAAAAACAAAGATAAAAGAAGTAAACCAGACAGCTTCCTTCCTACCAAATCCAGGAGCATATCTTAGACTATTTCCTGACATATCCTGTAAGATAAAAACAGACAGCATTTTAGTAGTCCCACGGCCTTTTATTCTTTCTACTTTCAAGGCTATGTGACACAGAGCAGATGTTACGTATTTCATTTTCACTCCTGCTACCAAATAGAAGCTTAAGTGGGACCTCAGGTCAAGAACCAGAGTGAATTACAAAGGATGCAGACATAAATGCATGCAGTAACTTTTTGAAAAATATGAACAAATTTTTTTTCTTAAACAAAGCATTTTTTTCTCGAGTTTCTTCAATATACAAGAAAGATCAATCTTAAAGCAGGTAAAAGAGGAAAGATGCCCCATAGGACATAAAATGATGATAAAAGAATAAGAAGAAATGAGAAAAAGGATGAAACTTCTAAAAGCTAGCTGACGTTTTTGTATAAAAAGCAGAGTGAGTGATAAACATGGAGGCACACACTTGCATTCTAAGTAATGGGGAGTCTGAGGCAGGAATACTGCCCCATGTTCAAGGCCAGACTGGACTATACAATGCATACCAGGTCAGCCAGGGATCTAGGGCAAGACCCTGTCTAAAAAACAACATTAACAATGCAGAACCCATCCAAAATCAAAGAAGGAAACAATTGTTTTTAATCCAACAATAAATAAAAAGAAAAGCGGTAAGAAATAAAAATTAACAAGGTCTGAATGGGTTACAATATGTTGGAGGATGTATCAGTAATATAAAATGGGGAGAGATAATTACTATGTGAATTTTATTTTGAAAAATTTATAAATTCCTGATTTCACACCAAGAAATGCCATCAGATATGATAATTAAAGACTTTAAAGATACTTTTCCTCAAAATGTGTTTTCTTTGCCTAGTTGAGATTGTAAGAGTTCCTTTGGGGCCCATAGAATGTATCATTTAAACATATTCTTACAGCTTGGGGGTAGAGTTCAGTGGTAAAACATGTTTATGTGATGTGGAGGGACCCAGATTCAACTGTCAGTATGAGAGAAGGAAACAAAATCTAAAATAAGTACATCAAAACCAGATTGGATGTCTTAAGAAACTGTTAATAGAAGTCTGAGCAGGACAGCTGGTCAATTTACATAGTTTATAACTAATTGTTTTTGTTCTCCTGTTATTCACAAGCAATTCCTCCATGTAGATATGCTGCTGTATGTTTTTTTAAAAGCGGAAATAAGATTCTCCATACAGATCCCCAGAAATGACTCAGTGTGAGTGGTTCTGTAAGATTGTATGCTGTATCCTATTCCAATCTGGGCTCAGTCTGTTACTTAAGACGTGTGGGAACTCTTTTGTGTGGATCCTAGCTTCTAAATTTTATATATGTGTATTTATGTGGGAATAAGTATGCATAGAGGTCAGGGTATGAAAAAGGGATCCATGAGACAGGAAAAGGAGGCTTTAAGGAGGAGTAGAAATTGTGTAATGTAAAAGTGGAACCTCAGGTCAAGAACCAGAGTGAATTACAAAGGATGCAGACATAAATGCATGCAAAGGTCACAAGAGGGAAAGGAGAACGGAGGAATAGGGGAGAGAAGCAAATGTCATGGTAAGATCAGTCAAAGCCAAATATGAGAATTGGAGAAGGAAATCTATAAACATTGATAACAAAAAAGAGGTGTGGGCATAGCTTGGAGCTTGAGATT
>NW_008355477.1:1666181-1678444 GCF_000622305.1 Nannospalax galili
TCTTTATTCCCACAGCACTGCTCTTGGCCAGTCTTCTACTTGAAATTTCTCATCTGGACTCATTCAAGAACATTTAATGGCTTCCTGTTCCCAGTCTTGCTCTGAGATTTCATTTTCACACAGTATATCCAGAGCAAAATGCATTAAGTCTCTCTCTCTCTCACCTTTATTCCCACAGCACTGCTCTTGGCCAGTGTTCTACTTGAAATTTCTCATCTGGATTCATTCAAGAACATTTAATGGCTTCCTGTTCCCAGTCTTGCTCTGATATTTAATTTTCACACAGTATATCCAGAGCAAAATGCATTAAGTCTCTCTCTCTCTCTCTCTCTCTCTCTCTCTCTCTCTCTCTCCCCCCCATGTGTATGTCATGGGACAATTTGCAAGAATCAATTTTCTTCTTCCACCATGTAGATTCCCCAGGGATCATATTCAGGTCGTCAGGATTGGCAACAAGTGTCTTTACCCATGGAGTAACCTTGCCAGCCTGAGTTCCCTTATTCTTAATAAAAACCATCTGTTGCCTCCTCTCTAGTCTAAAATAACTTAGGATCCACATAAAACAATATTTGGGGCCACAAGTTTGACTATATAGGCCCTAATATATAATAGAGTGCACGAAATTGGATTACCAGTATTGAAGGGTATGGATATGGGAGGGTAGCTAACTATGATCAATATATATTGTATGAAATTTTCAGACATGGGATTCAGAACAATTGAATTCAAACTGATCTGGAAGCCTCCTCCCTGCCTCCCTGAAGACTAGCTCCATAGTTCCCATAGCATGAGAAAACACTATGAAAAATGCCAATAACTCCATCCAGCTGTAAACTCTATGAACCACAACAATTACCTGCCCAGCAAATAATCTCTACTGTTTCAGTTGTGGCATTTTCACCTTGGAGGTAATCAACAGCTTGCTAATTGGACTTAAGGCCCACTCAATTGGATAGAACTCATATGTGGTACTGTAAGCATAGGCAAATATACACGGCTGGAGAAGTCATAGATTCTACAGAAAAACCTATGTCTGTCACACCCCCAAGACCAATGTAATTTCTTACTATATTCTAAACATATATCCTTATATTTGCAGAAAAGTGTACCTTTCACCACTCATCAAAGAAGCTCCTTTTAACAACAAATGGAGATTATTACAGAGTTCCAAATACAGTTGAATGCAGAGAATAAGTGTTTGTGAGGTGCTGAGCCCTAAATGACACATCGACAATGCAGCCTCTACACCTAAAGCTCAGAACACATAACAGAACAGGGGTCAAAACTAATATTAATGCATCTCTAAACTCTCAGCAGTGAACCTTCATCATACAAGATGATGATTAACCAAGAAATCCACAACTGGCCCAACTTCAGAGAATAAGATACTGCTGAGAACTTATCCTTGCAAGGGACACCTACATAAAACCCCTGCTACCCAAGGCTCAGAGACCATTGCTGAAAAAGGGATGGAAAGATTTTAAGATCCAGAGGTGGTAGATGAACACAAGGAAACAGTTTTATGCTTACCTGGGAAGTAGTTCATATGAACTCATAGCAATGGTAACAACATGTACAAGAGTTATGCAAGCTCAAATCAGACAAAATCCTAGCATAGATGTGAGAAAGTGGATAAGAAGCCCCAACCTTAGCCGAGGGACTACTGGAAACTGATAACTACTGGGAAAGGGAGAGTTGGTTTCCTTTAAGAGTGTGATGCTAGATAGGTTAACCAGGATCCAGTGGATAGACAAACACAGAAGGACATTTGGGGATACAAAGTTGACTCAATAGGCTTTAACATATATCACAGAGTACATGAAAACAGAGGGGATATTGAAAGGCTATAGATGGGGGAAGGGTCTAAATACGATAAAAATGTATTGTATAAAATTCACAAAAATTCAATTAAAATGCCATTTAAAACAGGAACAAAAACAGGTTTCTTTTCATGGTCTAGACCAAGCATCAGCACTGTTTTCCTATCAAGAACCACATAGCTAATATTTTAGCTTTTGTGGGCCAGGAAGTCTGGTTATAGCTATTATAATCTGTAATCACAGAGTAGAGGTAACCACAGAGAGTATATGAATGTATGGTTATGGTTGTGTTTCAAGAAATTTGCTTTACGAAAGTGGGCATCTGGCTTCAGGGCCTTTTGCAAACTTCTCTCAAACTCCTGCCTTCACCTCACTTCACTGCTGCTGCTCTCTCATCTTTCCACAGCAGGCTGTCTTTTACTGATCAGGGACCTCCATACCACTCTTCCTTTACTTCAAGGTCACTAACCTTGTTTCTTCTTTACATTCTTTGCCTGGTTGACTTTTCACATTTAAGCTCTAGTTTATAGCTTAAATGTCGCAGGACTCCTTTGACTCTTTCTCCTATGCCATTATTGTCTTTTAGGTATCCTGCGCCTTACTCAAGACAAATCCCATAATTTGTAGTTACCTATATATTTGTTTGCTTCACCTCTTGTTATCTGTCCTCCTCACTGGACCATAAAATCCAGAGGAAAATGAATCAGATCCATTTGGCTTATTATTTCTCATAAACAACACCCACCACGATACCTAAAACACAGTGGTTGTGTAAAAATAGTTATCAGATAAACACATTTCCTCTCGCCAAGCCTTAGTTTCTCCACTTCTAAAATAAAAGTAACATTGCAGTTATATTCTAAATAACAAGGTTTCAGTCAATGATGGGTTGCATATACAATGGTACTCAAATGTAATTATATTGCTTGGTGATATCATAACTTAGATTGTGTAATTATACTCCATGATATTCACACAATGACAAAAGTCACCTAGTGACATACTTCTCAGGCTGTGCCCTCCTCATTTACTTAATGGATAGTTATACTTGATTTAGAGGACTGCTATAATGGTTAAATATAACAAATACCTAGGGATTTGGGAAGTGCCTGGGACTTGGACATTTTCCATAGGCTTGGTTTGCTTCTGCATAAACATAGTGTTAATGGATAGGATAATTTCTTACAAGCACCATTCATTTTTTTCAAATGTTATTTGAGTGGCTAGTGATCCATCACCCCTGTCAGAACATTCAGGTTACCTTGTTTGCATATTTACAATCTCAGTTAAAATTCAGAAGAGCACACGTTTTATAGCAATTATCTTTTTCTAGTCAAATTCATTTACTCCAAAATGATTTCTCTACAGATAAGAGACAGTAAAGGTGGACTCTTTGGCTAGAAACATATTTTAGATTTAAGTGTAGGTGATATCCAATTTTTGATTTGGTACATTTCTAGAAATGCAACAGAAATTAAAGTTCTTTTGCATCTTTGTCTGCATAACATGTCCTTGGAGATTGTAGGAGATCCTGATGGAGGTAAGAGGCATATGGTACGGGTAAGGAATAGAGAGAAATAACCACATACAGTTAGTAGATGATCTATACCCTGGCGCCGTGTGCTCACACTCCCATCAACCAACACCTAGCCTCAGCTCTTTCCATGTTTCAGTAGATGGCCCTTTATCCGTGTACATATAGGCAGCACTAAGTGGACTCAGTGGTGTTTTAATGAAACAGAGAACACATGAAGGTTGGAAGGAGTAGTGGTGATGGGAATAGGGGAGGAATTGGACAGGAGGGAATTGGAGGTATAATTGATAAAAACATATTATTTACATGGAGAAAAAATGCTCAATAAGGGACTCTAGATAGGCTGACTAGACCCCAGTGAATGAACTTGCACTGAGAGACATCTGGTGACACTAATGTGACACAATAGGCCTTAACACAAATGGCAAAATGTATTAATTCCAGTGTGGGGGACAATGGAAGGGTGACAGTGGGGAAGGAGATATAAAGATGATTAAGATTGATTAAGATGTTCTCTATATGAGATACACAAAAATTCAATAAGAAAGCTAAAAAAATTCTAATAAAATGAAATGCCCTGAGATTAGTGAGTTTGTGTTCTTAAATACATGAAGTGGGTATAGTGAGTCCTCAAGCAGGTCTCTAACCAGTGACCGTCCTATAAACACAATTCCCCTGATTCTAATGGGACCATACTTAGATGTCCTCTAAAAGTATCTAGAATTTCCCTGTAGACTGCTTCAAGTTGTCCTACTAGGACTTAATCTGATACTGTATCGTTGCTTGTCCTCTTTTATTAAAAGTCCTTTTTACCTCCCTTTTTGGTTCCTTGGGAACTCTTCCTATTGAGTTGCTTATACATGGATTTTTGTCTCAGAGTGAGCTTCTGGAAGCTTAACCTAAGACATTGAACAAATAAATGCTTAATGTTCAAAAGCTGACATTCTCTCAATAAACCCCCATTTTTCTCCCACAGTTTAATGGTCACACTTTAGGTAAACTGGAGCTTAAACTAAGACATTGAACAAATAAAGGGTTAAGGATAAAAAGTTGAAATTCTCCCAAGAGATTGTTACTTCCTTTCATTAGTTCAATAACCACATTTTGAGTAAAAATTTTTTTGAGGAAAATATACAGTCTTACATAAAACATAAGCTTGTTAGTAAACAAGTCTAGCTTACTTGGAAAGCTTTCTTTAATGCCATTCAGCATCATCTGAACTAGAAGGAAGAGGGGAAGAAAACAGTAAGAACGATTTGGAAAGAAAATAACAAATGACTGCATTAAAAGTATACTCTCTCATGTCAAGGCCATACTGGGAACATTTTCCTTATATCAAAACATATTGAAATAACCATCATTAATAAGGATAATTCTATTAAAAGGATGACTACGGATGTTCCTTTAAACCAAAGAAACGCCAATCTGCATTAGTCTTACATAAAGATTTCTCTGAGCAAAGAGGTAATTACAGCTTGACAGATGCCTAGAATAGCCTTGATTCTATGTTTCCTTTTCAATCTAAAGGTGGGCAGATAACATACTGGTGCCTCTCAGAATTAATAGCTTATAAAAGTTAGAAGAAAAAAAATTAATGAAGCATAATATTTAGAGTATATAATCGTTTCAAATACCCCTCCTCTCAAGAATACCAAACTTGTGACCTACAGGACCTTTGCAGCTCAGGACAGCTATGAGTGTAATCCAACAAAATCATAAACTTACTTAAAACATTATAAGGTTTTTCTGTGTGACTATTTTGAAACTCAATTGTACAGTTCTTGAGGGTGAACTTTGTAAGTAATATTGTGCCACATTGTCAAAAGTTTGGGCATGACTGTAAATTTAAACAAACGCAAACTCCGTTTCCTTCTCAAATAGCAATAGTTAGGATTTTTCCATGCCCTGAAGATGGTGCTGGCAATTTCCACAATGGTTTCCAGTTCATTCTCTATTTTGGTACCTGTATTCATTACTTTTTTGTTGCTGTGATATGACATGATGATGAAAGCAACATGTAGAAGGAAGAGTCTATTTCACTTCCTTTTCCAGAAGGATAGAGTCCATCATGGTGGGGAGGCATGGCAGCAGATATGGCCAGAGCAGAAAGCCAAGTTATCACATCTTCAAGCAGGCACAGGAAGCAAAGACTCAAAATCCAGCAAGGCTTAAGAACTCTCCAAGCCCACCCCTACTGACATGCTTCCTCCAGCAGGTACACACCACCTAAAGGTTCCACGACCCTTCCCAAACAGTGCCATAAAGTAGGCACCAAGTGTTCAAATACTTGGAGCCTATGGGGAACTTTCTTAATCAAACCACCACAGTATCCATGGCTCTGGGACCTACTGTTTACTCGCTACATTAACTCCAGGAAAATTCTACCCTTCTTTGAATGACTCCATCCTCAGAGAATACAAAAAGACCCTTTTGATGAACCTACTATTTTGAGAAGGTGAATTTTGTTCTTTACTCACATCTATTGATTGTGGAGGAACTTTTAACATGAAGAATAACACTGGTAGAGACAAGGTTGCAAATGGATCAAATGTTTCCCACACTATATTTATAAATGTTTTATAGGAAGTCAATAAAAAAATCTATGCTTTGCCTGATGTTCACAAGTACAAAATTCCCAACAATTAATATGTACATAGTAATTACATATGCATCATAAAAACTGGTTTGCTATTCATTTTCAAGGAAAAATGATGAACAGTTAAGTTTGGTTTTTCTATAATGAATGATTAATTTCTTACTAAGCTTTTCACAATTACCCTTTGCTTATATTTGTCTGCTCAGTTACTAATTACACAAATTTAAGTACTAAATGATCATAAGAAACACTGAATATTTATAGACAGCTCTTCAAGTTAAAACTTTGTGATCAAAATCTACAGCCCCTGTGCTGGGCGTGAGGGCACATGCCTTTAATCGCAGCACTCAGAAGGCAGAGGTAGGTGAATCTCTGTGAGATTAAGGTCATCTTGGTCTACATAGTGAATTCTAGTAGAGTTTAGACTGCAAGGAGATCTTGTATTGAAAAAACTCTAGTCATGTAGGATTATGAGAAGTTGACAAAATAGTTTGGAATTCCTTAAGCATTCCCTTATAAAGAGAGAAGGTAACTAAAACAGGAATGCCCAGGGGTAACAGCATCAACAGAACTAACTCCCAATATTCCTATGAACACCCGATATGAACTGATAGAGAAAACGCACTCACATTGTCTGTGCGGAAGGAAATGGAGGGGAGTGACTCACAAACCAGAAAAACCTCTAAGAAACTCCCACAAGTCCTCATAAGAAGTAGGAGATGCTCACCCTGGAAGTCTGTAAGATATTAAGCTGAAGATACCCATAAGAGCCAGCACAACTGCAACTGAAGTGAGGAGAATCAAACACACATTAACCTGGATAGTCAGGACTAATGCTACACGAGAGACAGGCAACATCTGTATTGGGTTGACTCTGACAGATGTGAAATATAATACTTCTTTCCATAAATGAGGACAAATAGGAAAGGCTATGAAAACAGAGTGAGGTAACTTGGTTTGTATATACTAATGTCAACTGGGAGTTGAAAGCAACTGGTTCAAGTTGAATGTTAAAGAAGAGAGGAAAAAGAACGAGGAAGGAGTTACTCAGCTAATTTCAATAATGTTTAAGTAGAAAAAACAATCTAGTAGCCAGGAAAAAAGAGTGTATCTATAACTGCTTATGTCATAAATAATGAAAACTAGTACCACAAACATGTGCAGGATGAAAATACATAGCATCCTTCATAAGGGAGTATATTAGACTCTTACAAGGAAAGTGAGAGCACAGAAGAGCATGTGAAATGACACCTAGAGATGCAATTCATAAAATCCAGGCTCTAGGAATGTCTAAAAATATAAATAATTCTAAAACATCAAATAATTCTTGAAAATAAGAGATAGACACACTACAGTTCAAAAGAATCTTAAAAAGACTATTACCAAATGACGACAAACTTTATGTGGATCTGGTTTCAAGTACACTATAATAACAAGACATTTTCTGGAATTAAGAAAGTTACATACTGAGTGAATATTTTCAAGTAATATATTGCTATTTTTAAGTTGTAAGCTGTGATAGTGAAATTGTGGGCTACAAAGAGTGTGAATCCTTCTATAAATACATAGCAAACATTTACAGAGGGAATGATGTGACATCTAGGAATTGTTTTAGCATCATCTAAGGTTGAGGAAGTGTATGAAGTCAATGACTTCTGAAGTTGGGTGATGAGAAAACACAGTGATCATATTATTCTCTACATTTATGATTCTATTCACAATTTCCCATAATAAAATCTTTCTAGAACAAACTGCAACCATGACTGACCAACAGCAGTGACAGATGTTTCTTTGGCTTGATAAGGATTCTTTCTATTCTTAGGATAATGCTACCAGACTTCTTTGGCAGGACCAAAATTCACTACACCTAGATGCTGAAAATTGTTACCGGGCTGACCCTTTTCCCAGGGGCAGGCACACAATCTAAACCTGATTTCAGATGTTAATTTGGGGTGCCAAGTTGACTGGATTTAGAACTGGCCAAACAGTACTTCTGTGTGTGTCTGTGAGTGTTCCAGAGAATGATGGCATAAAGTCCATGAACTGAGTGATACCGGCACAAGGTAACAGGCCAAAGTCCAGGTAGAGCAGAAAAGACACTCCTCTAGCTCTTTCTTCTGGAGCAAGGCATGTTCTCGTGCCACTGCTCTGGCATATCAGGCTCCAGGGGCTTTGCCCTTTTTATTCTGGAGTTGAACTCAGCAGGCATCTGTGTCTCTGTGGCCTTTGGCCTTGGCCAGAGGCTACAACACAGATCTCCATATCTCTGAGGCTTCTGGCTTCTTGAACTGAGCAGGCAAGTGGCTTGCAGACCATCATGAAACATGTGTTTTTAACCTCTGTGACGATATGAGTCAATTTTATTGCTTCCATTATTGCTCTGGAAAACTCTATTACATTCCGCTAGCATATTCCAACCCCCGAGTGGCTGTAATTTATTTAAATGTGAAAAATCATCATATTCAAAATCATCATGGACAGTGAGGGCTCTGCTGAATTGATCTAGTAGACTGATTAGGAAACGTAAAGTTGGCAGCACACAATCCTTGAGTTCTTGGGTAATATTACCACTGTTTAGAGAGTGATTAACTGGGGAGTGGGAATGGGCTCAACACAGGAAGTGGGTCAGATCAAATGATGGAAAATGAAAAAATCCCGACATATTCAACTGTTCATACCCAATTCTCTTTGTGCTTGGCTAGCTCTGCCTTACATTCTTTTGAATTGTCAGGCGGTACGTTCCCTTTATGACTTAAAGCATTTTTAATAGTGTTTCTTTCACTTCAGACCAACAGGCTCTTACTAATCATAGCTATCCTACTTTGAGAAATAGTGCATATTTGAGAGCCCAAAGAGAGGGGCTTTATGGAAGAAATTACAGGGGAAGGCTACTTTTAAGGGCCTTTTACATTTTGTGTTACTCTGTCAAATAATGGAAATGGTAGCTTACTGTGTTCAGGAGCATAATACATGCAGGAAATTAAAGGGGACAAGAAATGTGTTTTCTAAAAAATTTTCTCTGTAGTTTTAGAAGCTTTCTTAAATTTTGCATTTTAGTCATTTTATCATAAGTCCCCAGGGAGGTTTCCATTGTTAGTGTGTTAGGTTATTCAGTTTTGAAATTACCAATTTCCAAGTTACGCACATATCCTGAAGTGTTCCACCAGAAAGAACATTCCAAATGTTATTTTTGGAATTCAAAATGAGTTGATACTGTTGATTGTACCCAATGAAGAACACTCAGTTCCACCTCTAATATCCTTGATTTAACATTAAATATAAATGAAAATACCCTGGGGTAGAGTTTCAGAGCATGTGATGAAAATTTAGCTTTGACTTGCTTCTTGTAAAAACCTAAGAATGCTCAGCCCACAAACCAATCCCATTTATTAGACATAGAGATGTGGACCATTTTGTTCACAAAAATATAAATAGAACAGCATCAAGGAGGAAAGAGGGAGAGAAGAATTTTAAACAATGATAAGTTCTTACATGGGTAAAGAATAACAAAATTTTGTTTTCTGAGTCTTTTATTATCTGACCAAGACTTGGCAACAAAAATTTCTCTTTGTTGAATAGTTTGAAATAAGCTCAGAAAATAAGAAAAGCAAAGATGATGTTATAAAACTGAAACTTTGTTGGGAACAATTACATATTGCAATTGTTTCTATCAAATGCCAAAATGTACACTTTTGATAACTTTCTGTTTGAGATATCACTGCACAGAGGAAATGAGTCTATAAATTATCTTTTATGTTGTTATCAAATAGCTTATTAAATGCTTTTACATATAGACTACATAGTGGTATATGACTTGATGCACCAAAAAAGGATGGATTTAAAATATGTTGATGACTAATAAGTAAAAGTGCTGAAACACAAGTGAAGTCGTATCTGCAATGAGACCAGTCTGATAGACATGGTCCCCCATGTTTGTATGTGGTATCAAAATGGATTTAGAGAACAAAAGGGCCACTAACGGAAGTCCTTACATTTGCCACACTTCTGAATTTTTAAACATATTAAAACAAAACTATGTAACGTACAGAATATATACTCTACATCCCATTTATTTCATATATCATATCTCATTACTTTTATTTTTCATGTTTCATCTGCATGTCTGCATGCACAATTTGCATGTGTACAGGCACATGTGTGGGTGCATGTGCACATAGGTGTGCTTATATGTGGAAGTCCTAGGATCATAACAGGAATCAACTTCCATTCACCTTTCTGATTAAAGCAAGTTTTTGCCATCAAACACAGAGTCCACTAATAATTGCTAGTGTTGCTTGTCAGCTTGCTTTGGGGATCCTATCTCTGACTTCCAAAGCTTGAATTATAGGTGGGTTGCAACACTCACCCAGCATTTTAAGTGGATTTTGGGGGATTCTAACTCTGCTTCTCATGTTTTTGTAGCAAACGGTGTAACTGCTGAGTCACTATCTTAGGCCCCGTTATTTTTCTGAAGAATGAATCTACACAACTGACTGGGGACAAGCATATAGTTCTGTTTGGGCTTAGGATGTCCAGAGTTCTTGGGGGATGTTACTCTTCTCTCACATTCAGGAAGGGCCTTTCTTTCTGTCAGCTACCTCTGGAGATGAAACTCATTGCTTTTCACATACTCCCCTTGCTATCTCTCAATGCAGCCACTCTCACCCTAAGTGGCATATGCATATTGATGTTAAGCTTAGCTATAGCCTCATCAAGTATGGCTTAAGTATCCTTGAAAAAATTAAAGAACTTGCTTGTATAGTATGGAATTTTATATGTCTCTTGTCTAATACTGTTTCCTTAACTATGAGGCCAATTCCCTTCACTCAGAGATATGGAAAGACTTGGCCTATATAATTGTTACTTCTTCCTCCCTCATCTTCCTACTCCTCTTCCTCCTAGCCCTTCTTCTCCTGCTCTTCTTCTCTTCTTCTTCTCCTCCCATCCCCCCATGAAATTCAGTTCAAGTGCCTCTTTCGGCAGCTTTGGCTTACATGAAAAAACAAACTAGCAAAAGAATGATAAGGGATTACAGACTCCTTTTTTTTGTATCATACTTGTGCTAAGCATCCTTTTCTGCCTGATCTTGCAGTCCTAGAAGCTAATACATGTCACAAGTCCCATTTATACTTAAAAGCCACATCTTCTTATTTAGTTTATAAACATGGTAGTCTCTGCTATCACACATCGGGGTTCCCAGCATGGAGAGGCCAGATACTGAGTATTGATACCACCTGCTCTCTGCTCCATTGTATAGAAACAGAGAAAACTTGCCTGATTACCTCCTTTGTCTTTTATCAACCATCTCATGAACATTCTACACTTACAACATTTTACTCATTAAGGAACTAGCTGACTTTATGTGATACTTCTACTACCAATCACAGTATGCTTCAACTGGAACTTCTAGTTGTTCTCAGTGGGGGTAGGCCAGTTCAATGACTGGAACATACCACTGAGATTTAGTGAATGGGAGCACAGGCCTCAAATGTTCTTCCATTGAAGGAAAGATGTGTACAAAGAAGAATGGGGTCAGAGAGTATCTAGAATATACAAAAATCTCTGCTCTAGTTTGACTTTCCATTGCTGTATCAAAACACTCTGACCAATACCAACCTGGGGAGGAAAGGGTTTATTCAGTTTACATCTCCCAGGTCACAGTTCATCAGGGAGCCCAAGGTAGGAACTCAGGGCAGGAACCTGGAGACAGGAGCTGGAGCACAGGTCATGGAGGAATGCTGCTTACTGGCTTGTTACCCTGGCCCCTGCTCAGCCTGCTTTCTTATGCAACACAGGCCCACCTGCCCAGGGGTGACACCATTCACAGTGGGCTGGGCCCTCCCACATCACTCAACAATCAAGAAGATGCCCCACAGACATGGCCACAGGCCAGTCCAATGGAGGCAATTCTCCAACTGAGGCTCCCTCAATCCAGGTGTGTCAAGTTAACACTAAAGCTAACCAGGATATTATCAAAAAGCTAAATAGCAGCAAGAAATAAAATAACTCAATAAAAAATAGGCTAAAGTCAACAGTTCTCAAAAACTGAAATAAAAATGACCAATGAATATATGAAAAATTGTCAACCTCACTAGTGATCAAAATGCAAATCAAGGGGCTGGAGAGATGGCTCAGCAGTTAAGAGCATTGGATGCTCTTGCAGAGGACCCAGGTTGGGTCTCCAGCACCCACATGGTGGCTAACAGCTGTCCATAATGCCAGTTGCAGGGGACCTGGCACCCTCTTCTGATCTCTGTGGGCATTGCATGATACAGATGCACTTACATTCAGGGAATGCAGTCATATATATATA
>NW_008355477.1:1678470-1699674 GCF_000622305.1 Nannospalax galili
TTAAAACTGACTGATACTCCCTTTCACCCTAGTCAGAATGGCAGTCATTATGAAAATAAATAAATGCTGGTGAGGATGTGAACAATATGGAAACTTTATACATTGCTGATAGGAATGTAAAGTAGTTCAGCCCCTATGGATATCAGTATGAAAATCTCTCAGAAAATGAAAAATAGATCTACATGATCTAGCTGAAAAACTCCTGGGTATTTACCCAAAGAACTGTAAGCTAACACATCACAGAGATATTTGCACATCAGTGTTTATTGCAACACAATTCACAGTATCTAAATTATGGAACTAAACTAGGTATTCAACAGCAGAGGAATGGACAAAGTAAATGTGGCTTATATAGACAATGGGATTTTTTTAATGCATAAAGCATAAAGTCGTGTTTATTTTTCAGGAAAGTGAATGCAAATAGAGATGACTATATTAAGCAAATTAATCCAGTCTCAGAAAGACAAATATATGTTTTCTCTCATTTATAATTCCTAGAGTTTATATAGATACATAAAATTATGTATGCATATTTGACATGAAAGTTAACTGAACTAGTCAAGGGAAACAAAGGAGAATAACAGAGTGGGAAAGGAAGAAAAGGGAGGCATGTGGGGAGTATGCTCAACATACGGTATATACTTATATGAAAATGTCTTTATGTAGTAGTGTACCATGTCCAATGAATATACATAATGAAAAAACTTTAAATATATAAGAAATATTCATGTCTAAAAAAGAATGATTTCGCATAAAATGCCTTCACTCTCTCCTTCCAATTGCTTGGCATATTAGGACTCTGAAACTGTTACATGTCCACGTTGACAAAGCTGTTCCGTAAATTCCTAGTTTAGAACCAGAACCGTTTCTATCCTAGAGACAAGTGTCTTCTGTGGTACTGCATCTCTGCATCTTAATGACAAGAAGAGGATGCAGGGAGATTACATAGCTTTGATAATGATTTAGGTAGGAGGGGAAAAGATGTTTATGTTGTACACACAAGTGGAAATGATACACACCGGGCATAAATAGAACCCCCCTTAAAGGTCTTAAAAAAGAGGGCAAGGGACACTACCGTTTTCTAGGAAGAAAAATGATTGTTGAGTTTCATGGAATATTAGAGTTCAGTAAGCAAACTTGTGATTTTGGTTATGCTGAGTATGGGATTTCACACTGAATTAGGGCAGCAAAGGAGCAGCTTAATTCTGGAATAATGATTGAAACAAATTACCAAACATTTCACTTCATCAGTGGAGCCTAAGGTGGCTTGAAGTGGTTGAAAACAATGAAGTTAGTAAAAGTGAGGTAGATGGGGATCATATAATCAATGACATTGATGAAGTGATGGAAATCTTTGAAATATATGCTGTGTTCTGGTTACTTTCAATTGCTGTGATAAAAGTACTGATGAAGACCAACTTGGGGTAGAAAGGGTTTATTTTATCTTACATCTCCCAGGTCACAGTTCATCACTGAGGGAAGCCAAGGCAGGAACTCAGCGAGGAACCTGGAGCACAGACCATGGAGGAAAACTGCTTACTGACTTGCTCCTCTGACTTCTGCTCAGCCTGCTTTTCTATATAATACAGGACTACCTGCTCAGGGGCAGTACCACCCACAATCGGCTGAACCTTTTCACAACACTCAATAATCAAGAAAATGCCCCACAGATATGGTCACGGCCCAATCCAATGGAGGAAATCCCTCAACCGAGGGTTCCTCCTTCTAGGTGTGTTAAATTGACAACCGAAGTTCTCCAGCACATGCTGTATTAGGGATAAAATCAACATGTGCCAAACTTGAAATAAGCAATGAAATTGCTTCAAGAACAATAGCTATAAAGTGGATCAATTAACTTATTTAAAAAAATAAGCTGCAGTTATCTTTTTAATGGTGCTTAGTTTAAAATCGATTTGGTGGGTCATTCTGCAAACATTTCATTCTTTCCAGTTTGGTACTGAGCATTTGCATAGGCACAAAGGCAAATTTGAGTTAATAGGATGTGAGCAGAACCTGGCTGTGTGGTTAGCAAACGTGCTCACTGAACTGCATGGACACATAGGTAGACTACATGTAGAGTCCTGAGTGAGTAGAGATTGGTTGGCTTCTTGATCAAGGAAAGGGAGTAGAAATTTTGTCAGTTCCTTCAGTAAAATCCATCCATGTGTCTGTATTTTCTTTCCTGTCTCTCAATCGATAAGGACAATCTGGAAGGTTTGTGTTGACAATGACAGAGCAACAAGATGGGCAGGGTGTTGGATCATGTCCTTGTATTACCCTTTTGAAGGACATATCTCCATCTACCAGGAAAACTCATGATGGAATTATTATGCTTGATGTTTCTGGACTGTGACTGAGCCTTTGCCTAGTTTTGTATTTGAAGCTATACTATTACCTTCATACTGTTTTTTTTGTCATTTAGAAACACACAGAGTTATGTCAGTACATTTGCATCTCAATGGGTAAAGATATGATACCAATTAACTTTGGGGGACAGATTTGTAAGAATCAGGGAAACCATCACAAAAGTCTACATAGTTTAGGTGCTTATGTGCTTACTGCTTTTCCCCATGTGTCTACTTTCTACGAAAGTATTTTAAATGATAATTGCTTTATCAATATTTCTTGAAAAAGTCTCTGCTTCATTTTCCTGCCTCTGTGTCCTCTACTCTTCGGGTTAGGTTTCTACAAGTTTCAATGATTTAGGTTAAAAAGCAAATAAGACCAGTGGGCTAAATCTGCCTCATTTTCTTCTCTTCCTCTCTCTCTCTCTCTCTCTCTCTCTCTCTCTCTCTCTCTCTCTCTCTGGACAACCTCAAGTGTCATTCTTTAGTTAATGACCATCTCTTTTTGAGACAGAGTCTCTCATTGGCCTGGTATTTACCAATTATGCTAGACTGTCTTGACAGCAAGCTCCAGAGATCTAACTGGCCCTACCTCTCCAGTGCTAAGATTACAGGTGCACAGCAGCTCACCCAAATTTTTTTACATGTATTCTGGGGATAGAACTGAAGTCCTTATGCTTAAAAGATTAAGACTACCAACTGTACTATCTCCTCAGCACTCTTTGTGACTAAAATTATATTTGAGCAGCAAACATTTGTTTATCTAGCATCTGTGGGAACTTATTTGTGCTACAATGGCAGAGCCTAAAATATTTTCTATCTGGTCCTTAACAGAGAAAGGCTTGCTGGTTCTTCATTTAGTTTGTTCTTATTTTAATCTCTACCCTACAAGGCACATGCTAAGAGTCTTGAATCTGGCCACGCCCCTTTAAACATATGACAGAACACTGAAGTCATTCTTATTCCTGTTACCACGTTCCTATACTGCTGTAAACCTATGTGCTTGCTGTAGTCAAGATCACTGTGAAAGTCTTTGTTCTTATACCCCCGGGGTGATCCTTGGGTGCCCGTGTCTCAGGACTTCTTAATTATTCCTCAAGTAATGTTCATTTTGAAAGACTATATTTCTGGGCAGGTTACTTTCTTTGGTTTGATTGGATGTTCAAGCTTGTACTCAAGTTCCCTACCCTGCAATTTCAAAAGTAGTAATGACAGGTTCTCATGTAATGACCTAACTGATTACAAGTCACAAAACAGCATCATGTACATTATTCTATTTGATCCTTAGACGAAAGCTGACAAGTTCAAATTCATAGCTACATTTATAGATGACGAGACTAAGACTCTGAGATTTAACCAACTTGCTTATGACCACTAAGCTATAGTGATGAAGCTGATGACAACTTTGACGATGACAACTATTACTCTGATTTATTAAGATATGATCCCATGTTCACAATCTGCTAAATCAGTATTCACTGTTTTTATCTAATTTATACAATAACTCTGTAACAAAAGTGTTTATTTTATGGCAAAAGAAACTGGGAATTATATAAATCATTGGCTCAAGGTCACGTGCAGTTAACACACTATAGACATATAAGTTCACTTTTCTTCATGGTTTTTATACCTGTGATGGATAATCTTAGTTGTCAACAAGAATGGATCTAAAATCAACTAAAGGGAAAACCCTTGGGTGTATATGTGAGGGCTTTTCTTAATCAGGTTATTTGAAGTGAGAATACACACCCTAACTGTAGGCTACATCTTCTAGTAGCAGCCCAGATAAAAGAAGGCTAAAGGAAGCTATGCTTTTCCCTTCTTGCCTTCATTCTCCCTGGCAAGTTCACCTACCCTGCTGCTGCTACATTCATTTGCTCATAACAGAGCCCAGGATCTTTGAGTTTCAAACGTGATTTGAAGATGGGTGAACTCTCTCCAGGAATGCTTCAGGCTTGCAGTGCCAGTTTGTTACTGCTGAGGCATCCAGTCTCATGGACTGAGAACTACTGGGTTTTCAGCATGTATTCAGTCATTGTTGCATTACACAGACCAAAATAATAAATCTCCTTTTAACATATTGACTTTATGCTTGTAGGGAACACTGACTCACACGACATCAGGTATTTTTTCATTGGGTAGCAGGATGAGGCCTTGAAATATTCACCATAGTTTACCCCCTATTCTCCTTTTTTTCTCACCTTGTTTGGTCACTTTTACTTTTTTGGTCATTTGATTAGCTACATCACATAATAATTATTGTCTGAGGGCTGGACACTTCTAGAACAAAGAAAAGAAGTACCTAAGTTAGAGGAACTAAGTTCAAAGCTAGGAAGCATATCTAATAAATACTGTTTCCTATGAGGTGCACTATTCTAATGTTGGGAGAATTAGTGGGTCTCTATGACAAGCAAAAGAGTACATATTTCTGGGGGCCTATGAAAGGCCCTCTGTTTTCAGAAGGCAATTCTAGAATAAGAACTAATAAAAAATCCCCAACAGCCACCTTGTGAAATGAAAGATCATGAGGATGTATGCTTTGTTGTCTAGTCAGATCCCTGAGAAGGTGACCAGATACCTAGAGGGAATTAGTACGAAGGATGATTACATGTCTTAGGATGGCTCAGGAGTGATGAATGCATCCAAAATGACGGAAATGTGACTAGGGAAGGATAGCCAGTGACAAGGGATGACATAATGACTCCCTTCTTTTGTGAGTGACCAAAAGCAGATTAGACGGGCACAAAGGCATCTTGGCAAATTATGGGGTGATCGATGATGCCCTTAGGAGTAAACATACTTCACAAATGCTCAGTGTCTCCTCCCACTAAATGAATTTCTTATAAATCTCAACTCAGCATTGAGGAAAATGGAATAAACTTAACAGGCATAGAAATGGGTATATGAAGCAAATAATGAATTTTTATAGGCTATACGTAAATAACATCACACTTTAACATAGAAGACTGTGTGGACTTTGATTCTTGCTCACCACATCCATCCACTAAGCTACCTGTAAAATTAGTCTCTGGCTTTGAATTCCAGAGACCCTTCTACTAAGCATCTCTTGGGAATGAGGCTTATATGCTATTTTAAGACATGTTCTGATCATAGGAAAATGTACAATATCACCAGTTATTGTGATGGTTAATTATTTATTGTGATGGTTAGTCTTGACTTGACAGGATTTAGAATCACCTAGAACATATATCCCTGGGAGTGCTTATTTCCAGAAAGGTTAGCTGAGAAGGGAAGACATACTCTGAATGTGAATGGTACCATGCCATGAACTGGGATCCTGGACTGATTAAAAAGTGAAAGCTAACTGAGCATCAGTATTGATCTCTTCTGCTTCCTGACTGCTGATAAAATGTGACCAACTGCCTCAGGTTTTTATGACTACAGCTGCATATGCCTTCACCACTCTACCTGGATGACCACGACGGACTGTATCTTCAAATTTCAAGCCAAAGTAAACCCTTTCTTCATTAAGTTTCTTTTATCATGTACTTTGTCACAGCAATATAAAAGGTAACTAATATATTTATCTATATTTTGTCTTTTCACCTACTTAGAGGTAGGGCAGGCAATGACTTGCAAATTTGCATGTTTCAATAACATTGACAAAACAATAATTATCTTAGATCATTTTGTTTCCTTAATAAAGTAAGACAGTCAATACTGGCAATCACATGAGATCATTGAAAACATGCCTTGATTCAAATTAGTTCTAGTTCTTCAAATTTAGCATTCTGTGGTGGTTTGAATGAAAATATCCCCCATAGCCTCCAAGTATTTGGACATTTTGTCCCTAGATGATGGCGCTGTTTTGGGAGATCTTAGAACGTGTGGCTATCCTGGAGGAAGCATGTCACTGGGGGTGGGCTTACAGAGTTCTTAAGCCTTGCCAGATCTCCAGTTGCTCTCTTGCTTCTTGTGCCTGTGTGATGATGTGAGAGCTTAGCTTCTGCTGCTCCTGATCCAGCCACCTCCAGCCACCATGCCTCCCTGCCATGATGGACTATAATTCCCCTGGAACTGTAAGCTCAAATAAATTCTTCCTTCTATAAGTTGCTTTGGCCAGTGTTTCTATCACAGCAACAGAAAAGTGACTAATACACATTCCGTTTGTGCACATGACTTACTCAAAAGCACACTTAATAATAGATTTAATGAGGGAATGGGAAATGGTCATTATCAAAATCTAAGAAATGAAAACAATCTAGTTGAAACAATTTTTCTAAGTTTCATCATTATGGGCCATTGTTACTATTATGAACTATGAACTCAACTCATCTTTTTCTACTTTATCCTTATTCGAATGGTTTCTCACACTTTCTAGTTTTTGTAACCACTAGCCTCTTTTATTTCCTGGGGTCTGTAATTTGCGATTCTCAGAAAACATGTACATGGCACGTGTGTATTAGGTGAAACCACAATTTGTAGTGTCAGCGTACTGTTGTCTGTTTCTTTTGTATTTTTTACTGAAACTGCTTGTTGGTATTACTATAATAAAGCATTATTATATCATACATCGCCATGCATATTTTATGGGAATAATGTTCAGTAGATGTTCTTTGCTTTGTTATTTTACTAAGCAGCTCTGTGATGTACCTAAGCGCAGCTGAAATTGGGCTGGAAGGTGACCTTTTTAATGTATTCAGCAGACACAGTGCCCCTGGAACATGATGTGATTTGAGTTCGCATTAGAATCTTAAGGAAGAGGGACTGATAAAAAGTCAGACATGCTGAGATCTAAATTTCCGATGAATCCCTTCTAATTGTTCTTTTTCTCTTAATAATCTGCCAATGTCACTTAGGCTGCAACCAGAAGTTACTCTTGAGCACTCCCTCTGTTTGGCAAACCTAATAGGAGGCGGGTTATTTGTGTATCAGCCAAAACTAGAATGTGTCTTTGTGTCTTGAGATAAGACAAGCCTATAGAGGCTAATTACAGCCCTATCATTTGTTTGGCCCACCGTAGAAGGATGGTTTAGCATTCATATAGTCAGGATTGGCCCTATTGGAACAACGGGGTCTAGTAATGTATACTGGATTTCTTCCATTTCCAGTGTACACTTTCTCCTTGCTCTCACCACCAGACAAGAACTGTAACCTCTCCAAGCCTCAAGTTTCCCTTTATGATGTGAGTACAATAAATAGTACTGTCACCTTTTGCAAGGAATATATACAATGAAGAATTGGAAAGCCTTCACTCTGGAGCAAATTGAATTCCTAGCCAACACTTATTAACTTTGGGATCTTGTGTAGATTCCTCAACCTTTCTGTGCCTCAATTATTCCCATCTACAAATCTAGTGGACCCATGAATCATTATGAACATTGAATGCGTTAATGTAAATACTGAAAGAGGGCACAGTATATGCCATACTATAGCTTCAGTTAATCTCAGTCATAGTAAGGACAGAAAATGTTTAGCAGAAGGTTTTCCATCATAAAGACTTATAAAGCATATTAACGCTCCAACATTATTAGTTGCCATGCCATCAATATTTTTATGTTCTTTCTGAGGCATCAGAAAAGCTATTCTCAAAAATTATGTGGAGCTTTGACTTTAATCCTGGAGGTGACTTGGCCCATTTCTTTGTAGAGATGTACATGTTCCAGTAAGACATAAGTCCTCCTTTAATGCACTCTTATTAGAATTGTTAGACTAGCCTTCCCATTCTTAAAACAAAATTTGGACATGTGATTGTGTATGTGTATTAGCAGCTCATTCAAAAAAGTTCGTAGAATAAAGCTTTTGTTTATGTAATAATTAATAATTTATTATCTACTATTTTTCTTATTTAATTGAAGTCTTAGGTCTAACTGAAATGCACACAGATATATATTGTGAAAATATCATTCATCACCTCGCATATATGACTTTTGTATGTATGGGGGGGAGAAAACCCTAAAGATCCATTCTCTTAGCAAATTTCAGTTGTATAGTACAATAATACTAATAATTACTATAGTTATCATGTGTCTTGGTTCATTTGTTGTTTGTAGTATAAAATCATGGACTGCTTAATATAGAATGGACAGAAGTTTGTTGTGTAAAGACTTTTTTGTGTGTGAGGGAAAGTCCAAGATCAGGGGACAAGTATCTGTTGTGGGCCTTCTTGATGCTCTATCCGGTAACAGGGGAAGAATAGGCAAGAATCTCATGAGTAAAAAGACCTCTCTCTTCAACCTTTGGCCATTTTATAGGAACCTTAATTCTATGCAGGAGGGCTTGCTCTCGTGAAGTGACTGCCTTTTAAAGGCCCCACACCTTAATACTATTACATCTGAAATTATGTTTTAACTATGAATCTTGGAAGGGACAAAAATCACTTGAACATAGCTTTCTGCTCCTGTCCCCCATTTCTCCTTTTAGTTATGTTAATAACTAATAATATTGCCTTGCATATTTAGGTGCCCTAATGCTGGGTAAATACATGCTTATAATTTTGTCTTTTTGATGAAGCAACCACTTTATTAATGTATCATCACCTCTTTTGTCTCATATGGCAGACTTTGAGTGACAGTTTAGTTTTTTCTCTTCTAGGTATAGCAATTGCTGCTTTCTTCTTGTTTCCATTAGAATAGAACATTGTTTTTGGTCCTTCATTTTCAACCATGAAGGAATGGTTGAAGTGAGTTTCTTGTAGGCAGAATGTTATTAGACCTTGTTTTTAAAATATACTCAGTCACTCTGTGTTTTAATTGTAAAATTTAATCTACTTGTGTATAAACTAATTATTGACTGGTAAAGATTAATATTACTATTTTGTTAGTTATTTTCAGACTCTTATAGTTATAGAGTCTTTGTTCTTTTCTTCTCCTGTTTTTGTCTCTGCTTTTGATTTTTTGATTCTTTGCGATGATGTGCTTTGATTCCTTTCCCTTTATCTTTTCTGTATCTGCTAGAAGCTTCTGCTTTGTGGTGGTTGTCATAAGATTTACATAAAACATTTTACAGTTATTTTAAATTGCTAACAGCTTGACTTCAACCACATAGAAAAACTCTACACTTTTACTTCTATCCCTACCCACAATTTAATGCTATTGATATCAATTTTACATCTTTATGTTATATATCCATTAACGCAATATTGTATTTATTTATTTTTAATATTTTTATTTTTAATTAAGTATTGCTGTTTTAAGTTTTATACTTCCAATGATTCCTACACAACCATCACAATATTAGAGTGTTCTAAATTAGAATTTTCTGTATATTAATCTTTACTAGTACAATTTATCCTTGCTGTTAAATTTTTGCTTTGTATGTTTTCATGCAGTTACATAGAATCCTTTAATTTCAATTTGTAAGAAAGGTCTAGTGGGAATGAGTTCCCTTAGCCTTGGTTTGTCTGGGAATATCTCTATCTCTCTTCATTTTTGAAGAACGTCTTTCCTGGGTATAGCGTTCTTTGGTCAACAGTTTTTCTTTTAGCATACATAACACATAATCAGTTCCCTACTGGCCTGAAAGGTTGCTGATGACCAGTTTGCTGACTGGATCATTGAAATTCTCTTGGATATAGCAAATTTTATTCCTCTATTGCTTTCAAAATTCTTTGCGTTTGCCTTTTGACATTTTTATTATAATGTATCTCAGAGTAGGTTTATTTGTGTTGTCCTTGCTTGGAGTCCTTTGAGTTTCATGAATTTGGACTTCAATATCCTTCCCAAGATTTGGGAAGTTTTTCCATTCTTTAAATTAATTTGCTCTTATTTTGCTCTCTTCTAATATTTCCATAATTCATATTTTCATTGAAATGATGGCATTTCATAGATTGAAAACGCTTTCTTTGCTCTTTTAAATCCCTTTCCTCTTGTTATTCTAATTGGTTAATTTCAAATGGCCTGTTTTCAAGTTTACTTGTTCTTTTGGAAAACGTAGTCTAGTGTTGAAGCTCTCTATTGATATTTTTTAGTTCTATTGTCATATCAGCCACAAAATACCTGTTTCATTCTTTGATTTGTTTTAAATTTATTTTTGAGAATTTCATGCATAAATAGCACTGATGTAATAATAGTTACATCATCTCCACATCCCCATATCTCTCCAACTCTTCCTGCTCTCTGTCAGTTTCTCTAGGACTTATGACTTCTTCCATAATCATTATGGTTACACACACACACACACCCTGAGTCCATTTAATGTTGCTCATATGTACAGGTGTTTAGGCCTGATCACTTTTGATTGGACAATGAATCAAGTAACTCTACCCCGGAGAAAAACTGGTTTCCCATCAGCAGCCATTGACTACTTGTAGCTCATCATTTAGGGGTGGGGATTGTAAAATTTCCCCCATCCCAATTGTCAGGTCAGCTGCAGTTATTATCATGCAAGTGTTGTTTAGGTAACCATACTGTAGAGATTGCATGGATGCAGCATCTCTGTCATGTCTAGAAGACACTATTTAGCAGCAGGAGTCCTGATTCTTTGGCTCTTACAATCTTTCTATTCCCTCTTACATAATGTTCCTTGAGCGTTAGGTGTAGGGTTGAATTTTTTTTTTTTTTTGAGCCCAGGGTGGACTCAAGCTTTCATGTAACCAAGGCTAGCCTGAATCTCCTGATCCTTCTTTTTCCACTTCTCAAATGCTGAGCTTATATCTGTGTGACATGATATTAGGCTATTTCACTCTTTTCAAGAAACTATTTGTATATTAGTTTTTCAGCTTCGTTCATACATTGTTTTCCTAGTGTTTGTTTTTTTGTGCTCTTTTGCGTATCATTAAGATTTTTAAAATGATTATTTTGAATTCATTTTCATGCAGTTCACAAATCTTCATTTCTTTGTGTTGTTATGGAGAGCTTCATTAATCTTTGATGATGAATGGTTTGCCTGCTTCTATAAGATTCTTGCAGCCTTGAGTTGGTATTTGTGCATCTGAAAATACTTCTTCCAGTTTTTACTGGAATGATTGACTTAAGTTTTTACCTAATTATTGGCGTTTTTAAGTAAAAAAATAATTTATCTTTTTTTTTATTTTGTAGGATGACAAGACTGCCTCTGGGATTACAGCCAAGTGGCACCAGAGCTATATCATTTGACTGTTTCTGGATCTGCAATGGGATCCAAACATGTCTGTTACCAGAGCCTTGGGGACTGAGGGTCCTATCTGGATCCTGGATGAACTGAATTGTCCACAGAATTTTGATCAGTTGGGTTGGCACTTGGACAAGGTTCCATTTTGACATTCATGTTTGGGTGTGCAGATGATGGGCCACTTATGAGGTATTCCAGCAGGTCTCTGGGATGGTTCTTGCAAGGTCATTAGGCAGGTCCCTGGGTGATCAGTGGCCCCAAACCACGCTGAAAGAGACTGGAATTGAACCACAGTGCTACTTCAGTGTCCACAGCTGACACCAAGATCTTCAGTCTTGCTTCTGGAGGCATGGATGGGCATTTGACTTAGTAGTCCCTGAGTGAGCATGGCTGCTTTTGGATCACAGATACAAGTAAATAGAGAATCTGCAAGACACAGTTCATGAGGTTTACCTCTATGGTCATCTTCATGCCTGTATGTCCCCAAAGGTCCCTCTGTAGACAGGACTATTCCAGGTTTGTTAAGAGAGGAAGCTGGATTTAGGTCATAGAACACTTTAGAGTTCTTATCTGGATCTGAGTTCAGAAGGTCTGTTACCCAATACATGTATTAGGCATGACCCCTCCAGTGTCCCTTGAAAGATGGTGCGAGTGCAAAGATCAAGGCCAAGTAGATAAAAATCTGGCTAAGTCCATAGGAGAGTATTCGTGTTTCTGAGCCTGTAGCCAGCAATGGTCAGTAAGCTTACCATATGGGCACAAATATGTCTGTCTTGTTAAAAATTTTGCCACAGCCAGGCTTGGTGATTCATAGCTATAGTCCCAGCACACTGAAGGCAGAGGCTGGCAGACCTCTGTGAGTTGGAAGCCAACCTGACCTACATAGGTCCAGGCCAGTAGGGGCTACAGGAAAACCTCACTTCAAAAGATAATCTTCCTCTTTAACTTTAGGCTCCACCAGAGTTTGAAATATGCCTATCTGTATCACAAAGCTCCTGTAAAGGCACTTCTGTTTATGGATGGCCACTATTGTTATTGTAGGGGACACCAGCAGAGGGCCTCTTATTCAGCCACCTGCCTAAAATCATCCCATACAATTTATAATTTCTTAAAAAAATATATATATATATATATATATATATATATGAAGAAGCGTTTTGCCTGTGTTTGTGTAAGTCCATCCATGTCTTGCAATGCCAGCAGAGAACAGAAGGGGGCCTCAGATCCTGGAAACGGGGATTACAGGCAGTTGTTAATCATCATGTGTGTGCTAGGAACCAAACCTACGTCCTCTGCAGGAGCAACCTGTGCTCTTAACTACAGGGCTATCTCTTCAGCGCCCTTTCATTCTTATTTCCAAATAAAGTTATTTTCTTATTAGAATAATCCTCATGAATTGTTTCTAATGCCAGTGTAGAAAGAGTAGTAGTGTAGAAAGAGTGACATGTCTCAGAGACATAAGCCATCTTCTGCAGCTAAATGATCATAGCTATAGATGAGAACAAATAATCAACCTAGTAAATGAAAAAAGGAAGATGAAGGAACTCTTCGATGCCCTATTGCAGAAGTTGGTAGGATGGGGTGGGAGTTAGTTTTCAGTTTCATCTTTGTATCTTCTTGTTATCAAATCAGCACTTCTCTTCTACCGTTATGTTGGAATGGCAAGGACTGAGTTGTTTCTATGTTTGGATTTTCAGTGTTATCTTCTGGTACTCAAGAATGGGGAGGAAAGGAGAAAGATTTTACAACTCTGCTTGCCAGGGCTTTAAAACTGGGGCTGGTATCCGGTGTAATGAAATTTTCTGATATTATATGCAGAACTTTACATAAATGTGGATTTTTCTGAGGGGAGGGAGAAGTCTATGATGTCTGTCAGACTCCAACACGGATTTCAAATACTAAAAGATGAGTGAACCAATTTTCACATGAAAAAGTAGAGTTAAATACCTACATTGCAAGGGAAAACTGTGTGGTTGTGTTTCAGGACAGCCATCTAGGCAATAAATCTGTTAGAATCTGAAGGTTTGAAAGAAAGTTTTATCAGGAGGTTTGAAGGTTTTCAGGAACAAAGGAAAGCTATTTTGCAATACTTTACACATGAGTAATGTTCCCCTTTCACGCAACGATTATTGGCTGCTCTTTACCTCCAAAACTACATTCTTCAACATGACCTTCTGTCTGCATGAAACTCTTCTACCAAATGCTGTATCCTCTGTGCCAACCTTGTATAGTCATAAATAGAGTGCAACAAATTAGAATTCTCTACTAAGAGGGCAGGGATAATGCATACCATGTCTATACATGCTCAGTGCCTTACATGGCATACATAGTTAATGCTTAATAACTGTTGAAATCCAACAAATTTAATTGAGTTGGCTTTCTTTGAGTGGATGAGGCATGATTTAAACCATTTCTAATGAGCAATTTTAGTGCACAGTGTTTCAAAATAAAATGTAAGAGATGTTTTTAAGTTGTTTTTAATTGTAAAATGTCAAGGAAAATGACCATTGGGTACTTTTAAGGAAGGATTTGGCAATTTGCAAAGGGCATGGATTCTTAAAAGATTTGTCTCCTCAATGATTATAGAGTATAAGTTAGAGTTAACAGCTTAGAAAACTATGAAATGAATGGAATTCATCTAATTTCAGTGCAGCAATTATAGCTCTTTTTGAGAAGACATGAAAAAACCTAAATGTGGTTACTATAGCAGTAAATTGGTCTCCAAGAAACTCATTTTCTCAGGAAAAATAATAAATTTCTATAGTAGAGTAGCCAAATGATAAGGAAAATAATCCGCAAAGAAACAGATCTAGCTGGGAACCCAAAAATGGCCCAAGTGCAAAGGCTGCAATGGGGGGAAAGAAGAAAACAAGACCAAACCATTTAGGCAAGCAAATGGATGCCAATTTTTAAATAGAGAATTTTACAGAGTTATGAAAATGATGAGTGTTTTTCTGAATTTCCTTAGTGGCTAAGAAAATGGGATATTTTATTAAACAGAGGGGGGGAATTTATCTTGTGTAAGGTATAGACATTAAACCACATACTGGCTGAGGAGTCTAGTAAAAGGGGGATTATATTTTAAGAGTTAAAATTTTAAGGTAGTACGCATTATGGCAAACAGATGACGAAACTTATGAGAAGACACAGGAGAGTTTTCTAATCTATGAGTACTTTCAATATTGAGAAATACACTATGTCAAATTTTGGTTAAGTGAATTTGAAGGTAAGAGCACTGTGCAATTGTACTTGGATATCTTTTGCTAAACTAAAGTATCTCATTACTTTCATGAAGATAAATTTATTGCCTTGAGGTTAAAAAGGAGCACGTTTTAGGATTAAATGCTTACCATTTCAATTGTATCAAGACTTTTTTTAAACCACTAAATAGTTGCTTTAAAATGACAGTTCTTTTATGTGCTCAATGTGGGGGCTTGTTTGTCTTAATAACAACTTTAATTGAAGTCATTGCTCATAGAATGCTAGTCTACAAGTACACTGAGGTATGGGATTTGCCTTATAAATCCCTGCATCCCAGTACTTGGGTATATGTTCTGTGTATAGTTCTTTCATACACATACTTGGTAAATAAGTGAAATAAAATAAATACTTCTTGAGACAGATTCATTTGACGATATTCAAAATTGCAGAATTTTGAGCTGACAGATTCCACCTAATCCTTTAGTTTTCAAGGGCAATTCTTTAAATTTCATTTATTATATTATCAAGTACCTCGTTGAGACAGGCATTGTGCAAGGAGCAAGCACATTTATTTCACGTGATTTAGAAATCAGTTCACCTCATTACACAAGATCAAGTTACGATTCAAGATCCAAGTTATGATTAGAACTGTTTCCTTGTGACATAGCATGGCATTCTGAAAAGTGACACATAGACTACATTCTAGAATGGATGTTACATGAATGAGGACACCAAGTATTTAAGAGGTAGAAAATGGGATCTCATACTTCCATCTACCGACTTAACTTCTTCCCAATAGATGGTATGGTGCAATGGGGTGACTTCTGCAGTGTCCTTCTCTACCACTAAAAATTTCATATTTGAGCTTCAAAATATAGGCAGCATGTAGGTGCTTGTAGTGAAAAGGCAGTCAGAAGGCAATGGTAGTCAGAGGAGCACCACAGTCTACTAAGAAGATCATATCAGGGATGGTAAAGTAAAAAGACTTTAGCTCTCCTTTTTCCCCACCTGAGCTGTGCTTAAGAGGTGGGTAGGATTTTCAAAGGGTAAAAGAAGGGTTTTTGTTTGTTTTTGTTTGAGACAGGATCTCCCTGTAGTCCCAGCTGTCATGGAACTCCCTACATAGGCCAGCCTGACCTTTATTTCATAGAGACTGCCTGCCTCTGCCTTCCAAGTGCTGGATTAAAGGAGTGCACCACCAAGCCTGGCCTTAGTCTTAGTGATTTGAAATTACTCAATAATTACAGAAGAATGGATGGCTGGATGGGGAAAACGAGGGCAAGGGAAATTGAGAATGATTTTCAGATTGTGGTTTTAGAATGTTGTAACATTGGCAAAGTCAGAGTAGAGTTAGAACAGTGACATGGTGTGGTGATAGGCTAGTAAATGAGAGTTTTCAGACCCTTAAAGAGGACTAACCTAGTCATCATCGAATCTCCTGTTGCCTTCAGGTGAGGAAGTTGGAAATGCAGATGGGGGATTTTATGGTTCTTGACTGGTAAGTATGTCTTCTGGTATATTACACTTTGACTGTCTAGACTAAACACTAGGTAAAAGACTCCAGGATGAGAAAGCGTAGGGAATAGAACCAGGAATTATTTATTCAAACATATATCTTATACTTCTATCAATAAGAAATAATCTGTAAGAAACTCTTTGGATTCTTTTATCCACCTTTTTCATGTGTGTGTATGTGTGTGTGTTTGTGTGTGCGTTTGTGTGTGTGTGAAGTATGCATGCATATGTGTATATGTGTTTCATGTGAGTGCACACATGTGAGTATGCAGGTGTGCATGAGCATGTGCGCATGTGCTTGTGAAGGCCCAAGGATGACACTGAATGTGTTCTTTGATCTCTCTCTCATGGTGTTCTTTAAGGAAGGGTCTCTCAATTGAACCCACAGATCACTCATATGGCTAGCTAGTCTAGCTGTTAGGATCCCATGTATCTGACTTCTTAGTGCTGGAATTACAGGTGAGCCACCAAGTCCACACAGCAATTACTTGGGGTCCAGGGATCTAAACACTGCTCCTCATGTTTGCTATTTGAATAGGAAGGACTTTAATTGATGAGACAGATCCCCATTCCCTTGTTCCTGTTTCTATTTTTAGGGTCATTCCTTTGCTTTGGTTTCTTCTGACACAAAAGATGATAAGCCTCAAGGGATCCAAGTATATTCCACCCTCTCCAGTTCTGGTTATGTAGCTTTCTTACAATTCCACTTGGATATCTGCATTTTCGTCAGGAAGTAGGGAAAGGAGATCTGAGCGAGAGACCCTGCTCACCAAGCCGCTCCTGAGGAAAGAAGCGGTACTGTGTACTTTTCCTCACTGGGGTCTCTTCACCTTTCCTTATTTATGTCTTCTTTAATACCACAAAGATGGATAAACTCAGGAATGTTTCCATATGCCATACTACATGAACAAATCTTCCCAAACAATGTTTAGGGGATAGCCATAGGACAGGTGGAAGGCAAGCATGTTTTTAACTTCAGTTCACTAAAAACACACCATCTCCTTATCAAACATGTAGGAATCTCATGGTGATCACAACTTCATTATGGGAAAAATTTTCTGTGCATATTATTTAGAGCTTCAGTCCAAATATGGCTTACCCAATGAAAATGAGATGCAGGGGCTGACATATATTCTGTGGAGGGCCAGATAATAAGTAGCTTGGGCTTTCTGGGCCACAAAAGCTCTGTTCATTTCAGTTAAGGAGAAAGCATCCTTAGGTAATATATGTAAATGAATGGGCATGGACATTTTTACAGTAAAATTTTATTTATGGACTCAGAATTTGAATTTCATATGATTTTCATATGTCACAAAATACTCCTCATTTTTCTTTTTCCAAAAGATACATGGAGGTAAAGGGAAAGAAAGAACCTGAAAAGGGGATAGTAGGGAACAGATGTTACCAGGAGAGACGTTTGGAAAGTGGAAGTGCTGGACAGGGAGGAGAGAAAGGAGGGTTATGCAAGGGGCCATGGTGTACCGGGGGGAGGGAAGTCAGGAGAGAGGGTATGATGGGAGGTGGGTGCTATTGGAGGGACGGTGGGGATAATTAGAGTGTTGACAATGGGGAGGGAGAAAGGACGCCAGATGGGGGGAAAGGAGTGGAGTTGAATGAATCTTGGAGGGCTAGGAAATCCAGGGGGAAATGTGATGCCCTCAAAATCCCATAATAAATGCACACACAGTGTCTGAACATTAGTGTACATGTATACCTGGGAGCTGCTTGGCAAGGAACACATTGTCAGGCAGGAGAGACCTTCCATTGTGTGGCTGTTGAGGGTTGTCCAAGAGACTCCCAAAATAACATAGGCTATTGCCAAACCTCTTGGTTATCTCCCAGAACTAGTAGATAAGACCCTACTGCTGAAGACACGGCATACTTTGGATATAGAACTTGAAGCAATGGAGCAGGAACTGGCCTAGAAGTCTTCTAACTGAAGTTTGGCTATCATAATGCTAGATGATGATATGCAAACTGCCAAGGGAGAAACACAATCAATGGTCCAAACCATCTCTAATGCTTAATAATTATAACTACTGGCATGGCAAACTATCTCTATTGGTGCAGTAGTAGCACTGTTATCTGGGGGTCAATCAACAGCTATCCAATTGAACTTAAAGCCCTCTCAATGAGAGAGAACTCATGGGTGGCACTGTAAACTCAGCCAAATACACATGGCAGGAAAGGACATAGATCCTAAAGAAAAACCTATCTCTTTCATATCTCTAGACAAATGAAATTTCTTACTATATGCTAAATATGGATCCTTATATTTATAGACAAGCATACTGCACATCACTCATCAAAGAAGCTTCTTTTTGCAACAGCTGGAGGCTACTACAGAATTGCACAACTGGTCAGACACAGAGAACATACATCTGGGAGACGCCCAGTACCAGGTGGCACACCTGCAGTTGAACCTCTACAACTGAGGCTCATGGAACATAGTGGAATAAGGGGTAGAGAGAAAACTAATTCATCTCTCAACTCTCATCAGTAACGCTTCCCTATACAACAGAGTGCAAAGCACAGGGATGATCACAACTGGCCATGTTTCAAAGAGACTGCAGAACGCATATCCTTGGATAGGACTCCTATATTGAATCTCCCACACCCATGACTCAGGGTCCACTGCAGAAGAGGGGGCAAAAAGATCGTAATAGCTGGTGCTGGTTCATGAACACAGGGAAGCAGAGACTTTCAGGCCACTGGAAGCTTGTACATGTGAACTTGTGGCAATGGTGGCCTCGAGCCCAGGACCCATGGCAACTCAATTAAACCATGCCCAGAGGGGAGGAGAGATATTGGTGGCAGGCAGCGCTAGACTGAGAACTATTGGGTACCAATTGCTACTGGGTGAGGGAGAGTATGCCTTATATATGATCTCTAAATGGGCTGACTAGACTCCAGAAGACAAAGTTACACTGAAGGGCATCTGGGTACAAATGTTTGACTGGATAGGAGTTAACATGTATGGAAGAATACATGAGGTCTGGTGGGGGGATGATGGAGTCATGGATGGGGGAGGGGTCTAAATTTGATTAAGAACTATTGTATGAAATTACAAAAGCTCAATAAAAATAACAATTTTTAATTGTAAAAAAATAAATGGTATTTAAAAAATCTGTCTTAGCTCTCAGGCTTTGTAAAAGTATGTGGCAGCCTGAATTTGGACTGCTGCTTGCCATCTTGTCTTTTAATAGATTCATTTATTCTTTCACTTCCTGTAGGTGTTACATGAATGCCATTTTCTTCTACAACACATTAAACAAAAAGAAAAAAAGACTTTCTTGCAAAAAAAAAAAAAAAAAAAACTTTCTAAATGCCCCAGGTAAGAGTGATCACACTTTTAAATAGCTTTTTCCTCCTCTCTGTCTTGCAGCCAGAAATTCAGTCACAGCAAACCAAACACTGATACATTATTTCTTCCATCATTCCACAAGCACAGAAATCAATAGGATTGATCACACAGGCATGCACCCAGGGGAATGGAAAATGGGACCTCTGCCATTAGATATAAAGATAGTCCTCCAGGACACAATCTGAAATAAGGCTCTGAACCTGCCTGGATGAGGTTTGTCCCTGCTGACACCCACGTGCATCCCAAGATACAAGGAATCTCAAATGAGGATATTGCAGCTCCCTTTTGGAGGCTTTCAAAATTAGTCTGGTCCACAGAAAGATTTGCACTATTTCTCAGTCAGGTATTATTCCTGATGAGGGGGAATATTATACTAGCTTCATTGCTTGATCCTGTGGAAGAATGTTCTTGGTGATTTTGCTGCCCCACAAGTACAAATATGACATTTCCAGCTGGTTGAGAAGGTGCCATTATATTAAGCCAGACTAATTCAGAGTAACTTAGTCCTTTGGACCTACTATACAAATATCTTAGGTGTCTGGAGAGATGGCTCAGTGGTTAAGAGCATCTGCTGTTCTCCAAGAGCACTTTGGTTTGTTTCCCAGTACCCACATGGAAGCTAACAACCGTTCATAATTTGAGTTCCAAGGGTTCCAATGTCCTCTTTTGGCTTCCATGGGTACTGTACACATGTGGTGTAATTATATACCTTCAGACAAAACTCTCATACACATAAAATAGAAATAAATTAAATATATAAAAAATTAGAATGACTAATTTATAAATAGTAGAAATGTATTTCTTATAGTTCTAGAAACCCAAAAGCAAAGCATCAGCAGATTCAGGATCTAGAAAGGGTTCCATTCCCCAAAGACAGCTCCTTGCTGCATTCGCATATGGTAGAAGTTGAAAGGCATCCCATTCAGTCTTTTATAATGACATATAATGCAACTAATCCCATTCTTAAAGTCTCCTTTCTCATGATTTAATCACTTCTCCGAAGGACTCACCTCTTAGTACTACCACAAGAAATATTAGGTTGCAAAATATCGATTTGGATCTGAGGAGGACACCAATATCTAGACCATGACAATGACCAACTATTCAGGAACGGAATTTTCTCAGGATGTAGGCCTCCATGCATGGTAAAACTGGGATAGTTGGCCAGCCAAAAAATGAACTCCTCCTCTTTTTATATTCTTCTTTATTCTTATCCTTTTCCATTTTTTTCCAATCATGCCTGACCATCTATGACTTCTTTGTGAAGCAGAAGCCAGACTAAGTGTGAGAAAGAAAGTTTCTTCAGAAGACCCTTTCCTAAAATACAGATGTGCTTTTTGTTCTGTGTGAGCAAAGTGGTAAGAGATCTCTGCTCCAGTTTACAGTGTTGAGATAGTGTTAGTTTACACTTAATTATTGCTGAATAACACTGATTTATAACAGAGAAATGTCATCCATCTTTATGCATCAATACCTCTGTAACATGAATACGTTAAATAGACTCAGTCTCACTTAAATAATTCCTAAAGATTTGTTTCATCCTAAATTCTCCAAGAAAGTGTAACTCTGGTGGGCTTTTAAGGGGATTCTTGGCCGATATTTGAAAAATCACATAAAATATACCTTCTGATGCTGAATTTAAAACATCACATAACAATCTATGTCCACAATAAAATTCATTAAACCACAAAATAAATCATATTTCTTTACATATTTTGCCTTTGATCT
>NW_008355477.1:1699802-1725787 GCF_000622305.1 Nannospalax galili
ATGCGCTAGTGATTCTGGAAGGAAAAGATATGCAACCTTTAGCTACAGCAATGGAAATAGAAGTCATTAAAATGTGAAGTTATATTTTTTAAATTAGAAGTTAGCATCGCTGACATTTTCTACAAAATAAATGTGTATGCTTATGTTTCTGCCATGCATTGACTCACAGGATATTCTTTCTCTGTTAGATATGGCCCCATAACTATGAATCAACATTTTTGAAAGGCCACAAGATGGCAAAGTTGAATGTGTATGTTACCTACCTGACCAGGTCAATGACCCGTTCTCTGGGTGCAGCACTGACAGCTTCATCATTGATCATTACAATCTGGTCTCCTGGGATCAGCTTGCCTTCTGACGGGCCACCTGAAGACAGACAAGAGGAAGCATGCATGTGAGGAGTCCCTTGGTACCCACCTGAAATCTTCTCTCCACATCATGACTTATCAGCAAATGATAGTTTCAGCAAAAGCAAAACCCAACTACACTAGGCTGTTCTTTGGGCGTATCTGTGGTCCAGGCTGCATCCTTCTCAATTAAGTCAGAATCTCTGGGTGTGGAACTCAGTCATCCACATTCTTCAAAAACTTCATGAACAAGACTGATACCAAGCTAGCAGAGATGCCCACATTTCAACATAGCTTAGAATCATTTGCAGATCCTGTTGTTGTGAGTTGCAGGGCAAGATAATATATGCTTCTCAAGCTCCCAGGGGCTACTTCTGATAATGATCAACAAAACATGCTCTGAATATCAAAACCTCTAGAAGAAGATATTCTACCAATAAGTAGCCAGTCAGTTGTGTTGATTACCAAAGCTACAACAACCAAGGCTATTAGCTCATTTCAATTATGTTAGAAAAGACTTGCTATAGTTCAGTGTGGTGGCATACAGTTTACTCCCAGCACCCAGGAGGCAAAGGCAGTGGATCTCTTATGAGATTGAGGCGTGCCTGGTCTACATAGTGAGTTCCAGGTAAGCTGGGGATATAGGGAGACCCTGTCTGAAGACAACAACAGTAACAACAACAACAAAAACAGCAACAACAACAAAAACAAAAAGAAAAAACTTATAAAACTTGATCTTGTGTTAGGTGGTATTGGGATAGGTTAAATGAAGTAAGAGTCTTGTGTAGATTTGATGGAAATAAGCATCTTAACGATTGTCTAAAAGTTTAAATGAAGGAAGCAGAACTGGCTGTTATTTTTTAAAAACCTCACAAAAGTAGTATTCCAATATGTCACCTAGTAGAGAAGTATAGCTGGTTAAATTTGTGACTTAGCATGTTCTGGGAAGCTTGTGCCCGTGTTCTGATGTCAGAGGAGCCTATTGTCTTGATCTGTTACTCTTGGTGGTCTGGTCTGCTGTTGATATTTTGTGAAATTTTTCATGACCTCACAACAGCGAGGTCTAGCTGTGATGGTCTGCCGGTCCTGAATGGCAGAGTCTGTTTTGTTCTTTCACTTGGATTTCTAAGGATGGAGTAGAAACCAAGTAGGTTCTTGGGTAGTTCTTATGCCTTGGGCTATGAACTCAATCCTTTGCTTGGAAACTTCACTATATACTACTGCAATTCTTTCTACAAATTGAAAGAATTGTGCTCACAGGTAAAAGAATGGGCATGAAGGTAGAACTAAATCTCAGGTCTGTGAGCGAATCCAAGTACAAAATGGCTGATTTCTTTTTTGAATTTTTCTCTCATAATGCAAGAATTGATTACTACCAGTTCTTTTGACACATCTATGTAAAACACACATATATTTTAAATAAAACACCAAGTAATCATTTGGATTATTCAACTATTTTGATTATTCTCCTGCAAAGATGACTGCAGTTTCCTCCAAAACACAGACATAGTATTATATGGTACTATAACTTTCACTGTATTTGCAGAGACCTGGGACCGGGTGAGAGGTACAGTTAAAATGCTACTGTTAAATGAGCTCCAATTAATTTGTTTAGTAATTGAAATGGGCATTTTATGACCAGGAAAAGGATTTGAAAATCATTGAGCTATTCTCCATCCAACCAGACACTGGGCACATATATAGTCACTCTGCATCACCAATTTGTCTTAAGAAGTACTCATATCAGTGATAGAAAATATGAATTTCATATATCTGAGAACTGATCATCAGTGGCTTTTTTTCATCAGTAATTGCACATAAGAAATTCAGAAAGATCACTTGAGAAATTTATTCTAAATGCCAGATTATGTGTACTCAAACCTATTTAGCTGAGCAAATGGTTAGAAATCAAATGCTGGTGAAATACAGAAAAAATTCAGTTAACTTGTTTGAAGGATGGATATGAATGCTTCTGATGAGCATACCACTGTCAGATCCATACGGTTGGTTGACCTACAGGTTTTGTTTGTTTGTTTTTTGTTTGTTTGTTTGTTTGTTTTATGAGATAGGGTTTTCTATGTAGCCTAAGCTGGCCTGAAACTCACTATGTAGACCAGGCTGGCTTTGGACTTACAGTTAACACCCTACACCAAGCCCCCTGAGTTCTGGTATTATTGGCAGGAGTTAATTCATTTGGCTGACTTATACTTTTGGATCAAATGGGGATGTTCTTGTTTAATAAAGCAACTTGAATCAAGAATTCTGGAAGAAGCAAAAAACGAACCCTTACAATATATGAAATAGTGAAACCCTTTAGACAATTGTTTCATGCGTTTTACTCTGAAGACCGAATTGTGTCCTATAGAAAATCTGGTCCTGTCACTGAACTCCCTTGGGACTTGAGTAGAGTCATTTCTATGATAGACATTTTATTTGAACATTTTCACTCACAAAAATAACTGTAAATAGTACTCTTGACCCCTGTTTTCACTTCTTCTCTACTTTTCTCAAAAAATCTGACTGTGGGTGTTAGAGTTTTTAAAACTCAGGAGGGTTCAAGGCACAGAAGGGAAGAGTTAGAAGGATTATAATGCTTACAGTATGTGCTTGTGTGTCTGAACAGAATTATGTCTTCAGTAGTAGGAGTTCAAGAATCTTTTTAACTTTCTTCTCTATACTATGATATCATGGATATTATGTGTATATATTATAAAACATGAATTATTTTTGTATAATAAAAAGAAACTTATTTTGAAAGTACAATTCTCAAATGGATCAAGATCAACAATCACACTTAAATGCAATTCACATTTATTGAATAGAAAGCTCAGTAGAGAAAGCAGGTGTGGCCGGACGGTGGTTGGAATGAAAACCACACTCTTCTCATTCCAACTTCCAAGTGGTCAATTGTATTTTAGTGCTTGCCTCAGGCATGTTATGTCAAAATAATGGAAAACAAAAAATCTAATCAACCTAAAACATCTAAATCACCTCACTAGTCAACTTCTGTTTCCTTTCAACAACTGGCTAAATGGTCAACCATTTGAGAGATCAATAATAATAATAATAATAATCATAAAGAACAGTTATGGAAGGATAAATATGTACCTCTCCGTAGCCTTATAAGTTAGATGCTGTGAAGATCCTCACTATATGAAGCTACATCCAACTGAGAGGAAGGGGCTGAACACGGAAATGAGAAATCCTTAAAAGGGGCCGAGGCAGGACTCAATCTTGGGCAGTCTGTTGCAGAATCTGTTCTTTTCTAAGCAAAAATTTTAATTTTTTGTATGTGTATGGTGTGTGTGTGTACAGATGTGTTGTTTGTCTACATGCATTTGTGTGCATGTGTGCATGTGCATCTGTTTGAATTTTTGGGTGAATATGTGCTTGCACATGTGGAGGTCAGAGATTAATGTCAAGTGTCTTCTTCCATCACTCTCCAACATAATTTCTGAAATAGGGTCATTCACTGACTCCAGAACTCTATTGGTTAGCCAGTGAGCCATTGGGATGCAGCTGCTCCTTCTTTTTCCTACTTTGAAGGTTACAGATATATGCCACCATGATTGGAACTTACATGGTACTTTTCTATGGGTGCTGGAGATCCAAACTCAGATTCTCAAGTTCATGAAGCGCAGCAGGTGCTTTACCCACTGAGTTGCCTCCTCAGGCCCTGGCATCTATATTTTTCATACAGGGCTTTAGTAATGAATTCTGCTACTGCTCTGCAAAATTCTCAGATCAATGACATAGAAGAGAATTGTCTTTTGTCTGAAAACAAGTCTAAGTCCATTACAATAAGGGTATTACTGCATATAAAACAATCAAAAGGATATTGTTTCTGGAAAAGCAGTCAGCGTATTTGAGGCAATTATATCACAGGCTATTGTATTCAACTGTGGGACATCTGTATGCCTTCATATGAACAATTGAGATAAAGTCAATTTTGATATTGTACAATTTAAGAGATTCCATATGTATCAGTTAGCATCTGTTCTGTAACAAACCATTCCGGCAATCATTTCTCACATTTGCGGTGGTTTAGGATGACTGAGGTCAGGTTCAGGTGAGTAGTCTTGCTTCAAAGTACAAATTGGGTTGTACTTAGCTTCAGGCTACAAACTGGTTGAGTACTGCCCCAGGAGTTTATTTTGGGAGCTGAAGCTAAAGAAGTAGTGGCCCCTTGCAGAAAACATCCCTTCTTGTGGTCATAACAGAAGCCTGAAAAATACGTTCAGCTATACTAGTGCATACTAATCGTTTGTTTTTATCCTATTTGCTCATATGCCATTGGCCAAAGTCAGTTATCTGGTTCATGCCAATGGCAATTGGGCAGGGAAATAGTCTGCCTCTAGTGAGAAGGAAAGGGTGTATGTTTGTAAAATAAATCAATTACTCCAATGACTAAATCGCAATATATCTTGCACGTCACCCTCTATTTGTTCCACCCATGAAATACTTACATGCACTACAGTGCATGCTTGTCATTATGTGCATTTATATGTTTAAAAGTGATACCATGATTACAAATGATACATCAGCATTTTCCATGACCCTACTGATATGAAATGTTTGGCAATTTCAAACCAATTTTGACATTGGACATGGTGAAACATGCCTACAATCCCAGAATTTGGCAATCTGAGGCAAAAAGACTGCCACAAGTTTTAGGCAAGCCTGGGTTACATAGGGAATCCCAAGATATCCAGTGCTACATAGCAACACTCTGTCACCAAAACCAAATAAATAAATAAATAAATAAAATAAATAAATAAATAAATAAATAAGGAACCCATTTTAATGAGGCATTTCTTTTTTTGGCACCCTATCTATGTACTGAAAAAGATGACCTAGCTTTCACAGCCTGGATACTCCCAAACTGAGCAACAGTCACTCTGCTCAGGTGTGGCAGGTAGAGCAAGGAATGAGATTGGATACTTACCAGGTGTTACTGAGCGTACGACCACTGGCTTTTCACTCCCTGCCACGAATCCAAAGCCCAGCACAGGATCTCGCCTCATCTCAACCTTCCGGGGTGCTGGAGGGATGATTTGGCAGTTTTCAAACCGAGGGTCATCAAATGGGATTGCCTGTGTCATGTGACTGCAGAAAAAGCACAGACAAGAGAGTTACTGACTGGATTACGCACTGACTTGCGATCACTTGCTCTCTAGTTTGAAACTCAGTCTCTCTGGTAGATAAGGGAAAGGATCTAAAGACTTATAATCATCTTTCATGGTCTGTGTCGTTCCTTGAAAACTCTTGGGCTATTGTCTGTATTAGGCCTTACCCTGGCTCTTTTAAATGTGAAATGCTTGTCTCACTCTTGCATGTACCTGCATGTCTCACCCTTGCCTCTGTCAAACCTCTGCTTATGTATCGCATTCTTACGAAGTACTACCTTTGCATAATATTTTAAAGAGTTTCTCTGGTTCCCTACTTAATGTAAGTAAGAACATACATACTTTTATGACTATTTTTACTATTTCACTCTCCACACTAGAATGTATAATCCATAGAGAGAAAGAACTTAGTTGTATGTACGTAGTGCTAAAGGTGGAGGCAGAGCCCCATGCATGCTAGGTAACTGTTCCACTGGTATACTGCACCTTAGTCAATCTCACTCCTTATAATAGTGAATTAGAGTCATTGATTTATCTCAGGTACCAATAAGTGCATCTCACACAAAGTAGGTTGTCAACAAATAATTGAATTAATAAGCAGGGGAAAACTCATTGCTTTGTAGAACACTATTAAGTTTTAACCAGTACTCTGAGAAATAGTCTCAGAATGGAAAAAAATATCTGAGGCTAGCAAAATTAAAAGAATATGGATTATTTTAGTGGTGATGTGTCATCCTGGTGTTAAATACATTCCTCTTTCCATGAAAGACAAGACCTTAGCTCTTGGTATTTACTTTCAGGAAAAAGTTTTCAATGACTTAAGTGAATCTGCCTTGATGTCTCATTTCTAAGGTCTTATCAATAATTACAAATTAAATATTGTACAGAATTCAGGGGATGCCACTGTCTTCGGTGGTATAGTCACTGATAAGTTGCCTTTGCTCCTGTTACAACCTCCCACCCACTCTTGGGCAGAAAAACTAATTAAACTCAGTAAAGCATAAAAAGAGGACACCAGAGTAGCAGGGGGGACTTGTTGAGAAGGGTTCTAGCAGGAGAGGACGAGGCATGAGAAAGATGAAGGCTGAAATGATGAAAATACACAATATAAACTGTGTGAAACTTGCAAGCAATTAAAAAGAAATTTTCAACAAATCCCTTGACTCACAAAATAATCACACAGACCGAGGGAGCTGAGCAGACATTGTTATCACATTTGTCCAAAGAGGAAAACGGAGATCAAAATGATGGCGTATCATTACTCAGGGCCTGCTGCTGAGAGGCCAAACTATCCGAAGATCAACTCCCACAACTCATAATGAAATCTTCATTCATGCCTCTTGGCCCAGGCAGTCTTCTTTTGAGGAAGAGTTATTGATGAACACTGGAAATCTCTTTCAAGTGATGTTAGCTCAGAAGATTTAAATTCCTGACATGGGCTTAATTCAATTTTTTCTCTTTAATTTTCTTTAATAAGTAAAAGAATATCCTTTTAAAATGCCTGGGATGATGCTACTGTATATGCCATCTGGACAACATGCTGTCCAAATGTAATAAAGAAACCCAGGGAAAAAGGAATCCTGCAACTCCTCTGCACAACTAAAAAGAGTTAAGTAAGATCAACAGAAATCCTCTACGATCTGTCCATTAGGCATATGTCACTGCTTAGGAAAAAGAGATTTTAAAATCCCCTGTAAACTGAAAGGAATTTGTTGTAACTAACTGCTTGTGATTTGGAACACTCAGAGAAACAGAACTAATGTGTTATGTGAACTGTGCTAAGGCTTGTCTGTTCTCCAGTTTCACCCTTAAAGACCCTATTATGATAGAAGTGATCTGATCTCATTCACATGATATTTGCGAAGGTGATGTCAGGAAAACAACAGAGCATTGGAAAGAGTATGCTCTAGACAGCAGGAAAAGAGGACAGAAGTGATTTATTTATTTATTTCTATTTTCTGTGTATGAGTGTTATGCCTGCATGTGTGTAAGTGCACCCATGTTGTGCAGAGCCTGCGGAGGACAGAAAATGGTGTTGGATCCCCTAGAACTGGTGGTATGGATGCTGCCATGTAGGTGCTGGGATTCAAATCCAGATCTTTTGTAAGAGCAGTCAGTGCTCTTAACTGCTGGGCCATCTCTCTAGTCCATCACATATTTCTTGTAGTAACCATTGACAATGTAAATTAGAATATTTAAAATATGTGTGGCTTGATTATCTCCTTTTAACTAAATAAAGGAATAATATTTAAAGTTTTAACACAGCATTCATCTGATGACTCTTATAATGTAGTACCAAGCATTGTTTGTTCTAAATGCTTTCCATATGTTAGTTTGCTTAATCCTTCAAAACAACTCCATAATACATTCATTTATTCGTTTAGTCAATTTATTAAACACTCACTGGGTTCTCTGTTCTTCAAATACAAAAGGAAAGAGAGCAGACGAAAATAAAATGCTCATACTCAGTCATGATAAATATGAAGGAAACAAATTAATACAAGGAGCGTGGATTAATTATTGTGAAATATTCTACCAGGGAGGGACCAAGTCAACATTGAGGAAAGAAAGCCCAAAACACAGGGACCAGGAATCCAAATCTCTGGAGGTACAAAGCGCCTTATGACAGAGATCATACCTAGTAACAACGAGTGGTCATTGTGAAGTGAGCTTAGAATTTGAAGCAGTGACAGGTCAGTAAGGAGACTACAGCAGAGGACACCGAGAGGGCACAAGCTCATGGACTTACTTAATCTTTTGTTCTGACTAAGCAAGGAAGTCACTGGAATGTTGGTGATGTATCTAGCTGTATTAACACAATATAAACAGGAAGTCTTGGGGCCTACTGCATCCCTCCTGACAGATCATTATGGCTCAGACTAGGGTGAGAGTGATAGAAGTGGCAGAAATTTTTGGGCTTTGAATATAGTTCAAAGTCATTTTGAGAGAGCAGAAGAGAGTCTCGTACTCTGGAACCTTCTCTCCACAAGGATGAACCTATGGGTACATTGCTTGAAGTATCTACTCTACAGGAGAAGTTTTCCCTAATGGTTTGAGCAAGAAACAGATGCTCAGGAAAAGGATGGACATGAGAATCAGCATGGTTGTTTGCAGTGATACTCTGGAGCCAGGTGAGCTTGTCCTAATCCCATTAACTCTAGCAGGATGACCTGCACACATTGCTTCATTAGCCCATGCCTCATCAGGAAAATGATAAAAATTGTAACAAACTCATAAGAGTTGTGAAAAGTAAACAAAAAATGCAAAGTACTTTCAAACTTTCTGGCATATAGTAAATACTCAGAAAATAATTAGTTCCCAAAATTCAGTTCCCAAAATCAATGAATAGAAATGAATCCATTTCAGACATGATGAAACCATTCTTTTGTAAAATAGGAAAACAGAGCTAACATTTCAAACACTTGCAGCCCAACTATCTCAGGGAAATGCTTCATAAATCCTAGGGAAACTCCAAGACTTTCAAGTCAAAAACTCGTATCAAATGCAATGACACAATAAATACAAATATGACTTGGAAAACAAAAACAAGGCGATACTGTATCTTGGATTGAAAAGAATAAAGGAACTGCTCTTTGTGTTTCTTGGTCATGAAGTACCATTGAGTACGGGGCAGGGGACTGAGCTAGAGTGGTGGGAATAGTGACAGGCTAACTCTGTTCCAAATCACTGCTGAACCAAGTGGGATTCCCCACTCATGGTTACTGCTGTTCTCTGTCTCAGCAGAGTCTGACCTTGGACCATGTTGTGCCTCTGTTTTCCATCCAAATATGTCACAAACATAATCAAATATATTTTTTGTGATTCTAGATATTTCTAGTATATTTGTCTTTGTTAAAGATTTTTTGGTTCACTTTGTTTTGTTCGCATTTTTGGGAAAACCTTAAAATAGTGTTAAAATTTTCTTTTTCATCACGTTATCTTTTCATCAAAAATATTATAAAAGTTAACAACTTGTTTCTTTTCCAGTAGACAGCGCCAAACTAAAATTTTCTTTATACAATGAAGTATCATTCTGTTCTTTGAACAAAGGCAAGAATTAGGGTCCCTGAACTAGCAAAAAGTTTTTAGTAAGGGTGTTTGAGACTTTTTATAATGAGGCAAAAAAACCCCCACATTGCTTTACCTATTGAACATGCTTTAGTGAATTCTGATGCTGATACTAGAAGAATACAAGTGATGTGCTACATAAATCTTCACCCCCTGACCCAACATCCTCCAGCAAACACACAGAAATAAGTCAGGAATCTATGACCTGAAATTAAGTCTATTAATTGAAATGGAAAATGTGCCCATCAAGATTATCTGAACAATCTCTCTGGTTCTGATGAATTTCATTTCCGAAGGGACTATGGGAATCCTGCTGCCCATAACAAAAGGAATGGGCTTTCCTTCAATTCTTGAAGTTTTTCTTCTTTAGCAACAATAAAAGAATCATAAAAAATTGCTTTGATTGGAAGAAAGCATACTGCAAGAAAATCTAAAATCATTTTTGAATTTGATATACTCAGAGTCAGCAAGATCCATTTTTGAAGATGTGCTGAGTTGGAAGATTCTAGAAGGAAGAAACAAATTTAGAAGCAGCACCTTTGGTGTGGACAATAAGGTGTCAGGCCAGGCACATGATGGCAGGTGGGTCACCTGCAGGGGGTAAGGATGGAACAAAAAGGGGTATAAATAGACATCTGTGTGAATTCAACCTGAGAAGGTCACTCTAGTACTACCCACTAAGAATTTCCAGTGGTGTAAGCACCAGTGATCAGCATTTGTATCCTGTTACTATCTCTGCTTTGGCAGCACTGGCCTGTGCAGAAGACCAACTTCATCTTAATTTGCTTCCCAACATGTGATTTGGCTACCAGATGCTATCATTCTTTCCTGTACCTTATACTAAGTGTTATTATTCCAACTCTTGACACTAATGCCCCATTGCCCAAAGCATACCACGTGGCTAAGCCCAGATGGGACAAGTGAAAATCTTTTGTGTAACTGGGCATGTGCCCTTGCTGCTCTGTCATCATCATGAAAAGGGCTTCACAAGACATCTGTGGCCCCTTCAGCCTGTTCTCTAGAATGTACACATGGAGAAAAGACCAGATCCCAAGCAGTCATTAAAAGTCAAAGGTAGCAGAGATACTTGGTTTCTAGCCTACATTAGCGGAATGAGGGATAATAATGATCATTTTATTTGTCTACATTTGGGGGATGTTTTCTATGCATCAAAACCTCACTCATATAATCTTATACATAGTGCTTTCAATAACGTTTAGAAACTCTCAAGTTCCGCCTCCCATTCCCCACATCTCTCCAAAAAGAACTTACTACCTGTGTAGTCTATTCATTGGGAGCTCCTACCTCCCTGACAGTTCTTAGGAAATATGTGAAGGTTGTGGCATGAAAATCTTTCACTAAAGGTGCTAAATAGAGTAAAGCAGAGTTATCCAGTATTGAAAAAAATTAAATTGGAAGAAACAAAACAAGCAAAATATCATTTCTGAAAGCTGATAGATTACAACAGAAAATTCATTAGGTATCTCAAACGCCACGATAGGATTCCAACAAGTCAAAATTACATTATATGTGTGGCAAAACAATATGTTGAAAACATCTGTTTGCTTTTTCCTTATTGATGTTTTCCTTCTCCTAGGTCTGCAAAGAAGACACATGTGCTATAGCCCCTGTCTTGGGTAAGATGTCTTTATTAGGCCTCAAAATAAAAGCTGATTGCATATCATTCTTTCATGATTATTTTGTCCCCTGAATATCCAAACAACTTGGTAGAAGAAGATATGTTAGAAGATTCCAGTGGGGTGGCAGAAACTTTAGAAGAAACAGTTTGGTGGTTTGCCTAAGGCACCAAGGCCCATGGGCTGAGTCTAGAGAAATGGCAATATCAGTATAATTTAAATTTAAACCCCACTATCAAAATAGTGGCAACAAGAAGTGAAACCATCAAGGTCAGATGGGATTTCTGCTTTGCAGAAAATCCCTAGGCCTTCTGAATATTCAAAATGGTTATATTTGGATGGCTAATCAATAAGAATGCAATGTTATGGAATGCACACATACCAGCTTAGGGATAAGAGAGGTAGAGTCTGTAAGGGAAAGGAGAAATGACAAATCGGAAGAAAAGTGAGGAAGTGACCTTATTGTGGAGGGTCATCATGAGAGGAGGGCCAGGAACCTCTACTAACGAGCATCCTAAAGTTGCCTTCATCCAGAGCTACTTCCTGCTGCTGCTTCCCCAGAGGTCAAGGGGGGCATAGCTACTGGGACATTTCCATTTTCATGTCCACAGGAATCCATCCATCCCTTTTACTTTGTACATGTTTTTATACTCAACTCCCATTTTTTGAGTAGGTCTGGGTCAATCTTTGGAGATCAAAAAAGCGAAACCAAATCCCTCTATTGGAGATGAGTTAAATTTTGTTTGAAAAGAATACTTGTACATAATGGGATTTTACTACACGTAACAGTGAATTTCATACTTTTTGCCTTCATGAACATGCATCTCATGAGTTCTCAAGAACTTAACCTTCACTAATCAGTTGCACAGGCCACTGTCAGTCAATTCCCACAATGTGTCATGAGCATTTAAAGATTCAAAGCTGTTTTGTCAACCTTGGAAACTGACGTGGTGATTGAAAAGCCAAGAGAATCCAGAATGATTAACCTTAAAACTACAAACAAAGGACTTAAGAGGAGGCTTTAGAATAAGCATAAATGAATTTGTGGCTGTATATGTGTTTATAAATAATATAAGATGATGACAAAAATTTAAATTAATATACATTAATGGGGTAGACTGAGTATGAAAATGAAATGTGGTAGACAAAATATGAAAAGGTCAATTCTCTCCAAAATTATTTATACATTTAATACCATCCAATAAAATGATGTCAACAGCCCTTTTCAAAGAATTTGACAGTGAATATAACACTTTATATGCTAATATAAAAGAACAGTGAGTAAGAAAAATGCTCTGTGAAACCCATTATAAATGACAATTCTTAGAATATTATGATATAAACACAAATATACAAAGTAAGTTACCTGCTTACTGTGCAAATGTAAGGACCTGAGTTAGATTCCAAGAGTCTACATTTAAAAAAGTTATGCATGAGGAATGGAGAGATGGTTCAGTGATTAACAGCATGTACTGCCCTTGCAGAGGACCTGAGTTCAGTTCCCAGCATCCATATTTGGCAGCTCACAACCATCTGTAACTCCAGCTGCAGAGTATTTGATGCCCCCTCTGACCTCCGCCAGCACTGACACTTAGATGCACCTTTCTTTTTTCAAAAAGCTATGCTCAGTGGCACACATTTGTAATCCCAGTGCTGGAAGTCAGAGAAAGGCAGATAACTGAGGCTTGTAGGCAAGCCAACTTAGCCCACTTGTTCAGTTTCAGGCCAGTGAATGACCCTGTCTTTAAATATCAAGAAGAAAGTGTCTAAGAATCAGTACTTGAAGTTGACCTCTGACCTATACAATCACGTGTACAATCCTGCATGTGTGCCCCCTCGCCCCCATATAAACATGTATACACAAAATAAAAGTATACAGCCATGGAGAAACAACATTGGCTGGAACAAAAGGAAGCTTCCGGGGTAAATTTAGAGATGGCTGCTGTGTTGAAATAATTCAATGTAACCTATACTCCCAGAGATACCCAAGTGTGCTCACATGTCAACAATGTGGTTTCTTTTGAAACAAACCTCGTGGAATGGATAGGAAAATATTTTGTCCTCTATGGAAGATGTTGACTACCAGCAAACCATGAACTTAAAGAGTGCTCTTCTGAGAATAAATGAGATATTCTAATAACAAGTGAGAAAGTCACTTAATTTTTCAAATAAACTTGGGTGGAGGCAAACACGTAAAGAAGCAGCTCTCTGGGTATAAAAGTTGTCTTATTGTTTTATTGAAAATTATGCAAATATATACAGATAAAACTGTAATCTTTGAAGACTTAGAAATGGATTTTTCTAACCTGTTTAAAAAATCTTTCAAATGAAGCATTTCAGTGGACTGTGAAGTCATTTGTTAAAAATAGGTAAATGCAGCATTTTTCCATTTGGTTTGCGAGAACAGTTGACAGATACCAAAGAAGATGGAAAGCTTCCAGTTGAATTTTAACAAAATCCTTTTCATATATGAGATTGAAAACTAGCCCTCTAGTGAGCAAATTGGTACCACTCTATGTCCATTTGGTTTTGTAATGCTTTTTCTTTCTCTAATGCTGTTGATTAAAGCCAAGCAAAGAAATAAGATGTATTCACAAGACCTTCCAATCTTTATGCAATGAAGTGACAGGCAATAAAGCAAGATGTTAAAAAAATAAATAACCATCACCAGTCACTTTGCTGTCATTTAAGATATTCAATGCTTTAACGCAGCAGTGATGGAAATTTTTTAAGTGACTAAAAATGTCTATTTCGCTTTCATTTAGATCTGTGTTGTGTGCTTTCACTGCCGTTTTTTGGTTTCTTTGTGGAGTAGGATCTTGCTTGAAGCCTAGGCTTCCTTGGAACTCAGAATGCAGCCCAGGCTGGCTTCAAATTAAGATCCTCCTGCCTCAGCCTCTACAGTGCTGGCAATATGTAGGTCTGGGCCATGAAGATCAGCACATTACTTCTTATTTTTAAACATCTATTTTCATACCTTTTAAACACATGATTTAAAATTTCTATAATCTATTTATGGCAGTACTATACGCATATATAAATAATATAAAAAGATGAATAAAATTTAAATAAAATACCTTTTTTGTTGCATGTGTTCAAAACATTTTTACTAATAAAGTTATGAAAGCTAATTATATGGAGATTACATTTTGCATGCTCCAGAGGATTCCTGACTTATGGTATAAGTCCTAAGGATGGTTTCCATATTCAACCGTGATGGACAGAGTCACAGATCTTACAATGCTCTTGTACAGTCCAGCGCTCACATTCAGATTCAGTGGCAATTTTTAGAAACTTAAAAATGAGGGGAGAAGAGTGATGGGAAGTGATGCATTTCCATCTTGCTTATCTAATCCGTCCCAGCAAGTGAAATGAGATGGAGTGACCCCAGGTTTGAGTGACTAAGGGACAGACAAATGGATGCCTCTAACATGTGCTCTTGCTTTACGGTCCAATAGAGTGAATCCTTTGGAGATTAAAAATTCCAATCACCTCAAGCCTTTCTAAAGTGTTGACATCTGTTGCTCACAAAGCATAAAGTACTGCATGGCTGGGCAGACTTTTTCCTTCTTGATTGATTATCTTTTTTTTAACCTGCAGGAAAACACATTTTTGGAGCAAAAGATTTGATAATAAGGAGCAAAGAATTTCTCTAACAGAATACTTGATAATAAGGAAGATAGTCTTTCTCAAGCCTGTTACAACTATCAAGTTAGGCCCATCAAACCGGGTTCTACCCATATTTTAGGGCAGATTGGGGGAGGGTTTAAAGAACAGTAGGTTATTTCTTAATTCCAGGATGCTATATTATGATCCTATACAACACATGAATTCTTTGAAAATCACATTATAGTTTTATACTTATTATACTGTGGTTTTGGCGAATATAAAGCAGAATATAAAAATCCCCAGCTAGAAGTCAAAAACCTTTACTGATTTTGATTAGAAATATTTTGAGAGAGTTCACTGTCCACACTTGTGAAAATTTCACAATTTTATAATCATGACACAAAAGTTTTCTTTTTTTCTTTTTAATTTTTTTTTTTATTTTTTATTTTTGGTCTTTTTGAGACAGGGTATCCCTGTAGCCTCAGCTGGCCTGGAACTCCCTATATAGACTAGGCTGGCTTTTATCTCACAGATATCAGCCTGCCTGTGCCCTCTGAGTACTGATTAAAGGCATGTGCCACCATGTCTGGCTACTTGAAAGATTTTTGAAGCAATTAGAGGGTCCATTTTGAAAACTAAAAACTTCTGGGGGAAGTAAAAAAGACATGATAAGGAAATCTCAGAATCAAAGGTTTTAGATAACATTTCTGTTTGAATTGATTTTAGTTTCTTAGCCAGGCATGACCGTTTACACTTTTAATTCTGTCATTTAAGAGGCTGAGCTGTGTTGCTGTGAATTTGGTGCCAGTTTGGGGTATAAAATGAGAGCATTTCAAAGTCAAAAGAAATAGACAAATAAACGAGCAAGAATTCTTGCTCCCTTAACCTTTTCTATATTAAAACAATTCTTCCTAATCCTTACAGATTTCTATTTTCTTAGACCTACAACTATGGTACTGCCTGACTTTATCTTTTGCTTGTATTTCCTCTGTTGTAGTTCCTGGGCATATGATCCTAACTTCACTAACTAGTCAAGATTCATTGCTTAGCTCCCTTTTTGGCTCCCTGTCCTTGGAACTTCACCCCTTAGGAAAGAGTCATAAGGCTTTCCTTTTGCTTTTAAATGGTGGGAAGTGCTAGCAGCAGAAACGGAGACCAAGATGGGGAGATAGAAAGACTAGGGTGCTGGCCCTCCTTTCTCATTGGGCCTTGGTGCAGTTTTTCCAGTCATTTCCTTTGTTTGCCCCTAGGGGCATCATGGCGCTAACAGGTCCCAGCTGCTGTTAGTCTCTGGTAACCCAGGGAAACTTATTGGCTTCTTTATTGATGTTTACATCTTTTTCTTGCAGGATCAGAGAGCCTCTCTCCCATGAAGCAACTTAGTAGATTGAATGAGGCAAGCTCTGCCTCTCGGATAGTACTAAGGGTCAGTTGCCTTGTTCTGGTTTCTAGCAAAGATTTAATTCAAATGTCTTTCCTCATTCTCATCCAACAGTATAAATACTTCACATAGAAAGCAGCACTGAGATCAGTTATTCAACTGACTTATACTATGAAACACACAACAGTTACAAAGCCAAAAATCAGAGCTGGAGAGATGGCTCAGGAATTAAGAGCGCTGGCTGCTTTGCAGAGGACCCAGGTTTGGTTCCCAGCACCCACATGGTAGCTTAACGACTATCTGTAACTCTAGTTCCAGGGGACCCAACACCCTCTTCCAACTTCTGCAAGCATTGCATGACATGGGTGTGCTTACATACATGCAGGCAGTACATTCATACACATTTAAAAAAAAAAAAACAAAATCACATTGCCATGAAATAAGCATTGTTTTCTTGATAGAGCAGGCTTTCTACATGTGGATCTTGATTTTTTATTGTTATTTGTTTTGTATGCATATATTTGTGACATTTGAATGTCTACATTTATGTACACATATCTGTCTATGTGTATATATAAGCCAGGAGATCATTTTAGGTGTCTTATATTGTTTTCTAACTTCTTTTTTGAGCCAGGGTCTCTCAGTGGCCTAGAACCCATTGATTCATCTAGTCTTGGTGGTCTGTGAGCTCCCAGGAGCCACCTGTCTTCATACCTCCCCTGATAGTGCTGGGGTAACAGTCATGCAATACCACATCCAGTTTTTCACTTGTGTGCTGAGGCTCAGAACTCAGTGTTCATGCTTGCGTGGCAAACACTTTACACACTGAGCTGTCTCCCCATCCCTGAAACATTGATCTTTAAAAACACTGAAGACACTGTGTTTATACATTGATGACTACAGAATCCATTTCTCCTTATCTAATTCAAATAAAAAGAGATCTCCTTTTATCTCAATGAGGAAATTCTCTTTGTCCCTCTATCCACGTTTTCGCAGTAAACCTTTATCTTTAAAGTCAATATTACTGACCTAGCAAACAATAGATTTACAGCACAATTTACAAGAAAGAGAACCTCACATTTCATATCTGGGTAGGCATTCACATTTTGAATTGATATTCTTATTTGATGATATTTTCTACCATTTTCACACAATTTGGCAGTAATTGACATTTTAAATTATGGTCAATTCAGTCTTTTTTGTTAGAGTGGATCAAATTTATCTATTTATTCAACAACTATTTAACAGAAGCTTCTTTGTGTCTGGTGCCCAATATATAGCTGTTATTCAGACGAAAAAGTACAGGGGCTAGCAAATTAAAGGCCTTAGGCCACATCTGACCTCTGCCTAACTGCTAGAAATAAACATTCATTGGAATACCGCTTCTCCCGCTTTGTACGCATCACGGTTCCTTTCATGCTATAGTGGTAAAGCTCAGTAGCTGTTACAGAAACCTTGTAGTCTTAGAAACATAAAGTACTTATTTACTATTTGGGACTTTACGGGAAAAAAGTTGAAAAATTGCCACTTGGGTGGAAAGACTGATAGAATAAAAGTAAACTAAACATAAGACTCTATCACATATTTTAGTGGATAATGAGGTTTGTTGAAACAGTGTCTTCGTAGTGTATCCCAGGCAGGCCTCAAGCTATTGATCTTTCTGCCTCAGCCTCCTGAGTACTGGGATTACAGATGTGTACAACGACACTCAGATTTTTTCAACTCAATTAAACAAGGGCTCAAAGGGGATGTGAGATATAGGTGGCAGGCCAGCACTAGATTGAGAGCAATTTAAGACTGATTGCTGCTGGGCGAGAGAGAGTATGACTTACACAGACCACTGGATGGGCTGACTAGACTCCAGTGGACACATTTACACTGAAGGACATTTGGGTAAAAACATCTAAATGAATAGGACTCAGCATGTATGGCAGAGTGCATAGGGTTCGATGAGGGGATGGGGGAGGGATGGAGGGGGGAGGGAGTTTGGATTTTTATGGGAAATGTTGTATGAAATTTAAAAAGCTCAATAAAAAAGAGAAAAGAAAACTACATCAGTAGATAGATGGACATGGGAGAATGTTGTATTAATCTTATGGGATTGGAGGCCTCCATGTTGGAACCTCTACACCTAAGGCTCATGGAATATAGCGGAACCAGGGGTAAAGAGAATATTAATATATCTCTGAACTCTCACAAGTGAAGCTGTCTCATGAAACAGAGAGCAGTTAATACAGAAAGCCACAACTAGCCATAATGTAGAGAATAAGAGAATGCAGTCCCTGGGTAGGACTCCTATGTTAAACTTCACCTACGCAGGGCACAGGGACCGTTGTGGAAAAGGGGATAGAAAGAATGCAAGAACCAGGAGTGGTGCATAACCACAAGGAAACAGTCCTCCAGGCTCCTGGGAACTTGCTCATATGAACTTATAGCAATGGTGACAGCATGCATGAGACTCATGCAAACTCAAACCACACAAAAACACAGCATAGAAGTAGGGATATTGGTAAAACGTTCCAACCTTAGCTGAAGGAATTGTTGGCAACTATTCACTGCTGGGTGAGGGAGAGTTGGTTTTCTTTAAAGGAAAGAGTTCACATAGGTTGATCAGGCTCCAGTGAATGGACTCACACTGAGGGAAATTTGGGACACAAACTTGACCTGATTGGCCTGGTCCACTAAAATTTCCCCTTTCCACTCTCTGGTTGATCTTCCCTCACTCAGGGTCTTGTGTCCCTGACAGGGATCGACAAACCGGCATAACACAGTTCTATTTGAATTTTGCATAGTTTATATGACATTTGGGAGGGGGTGACTTACGAAGAAATGTCTTCTCATAATCCCCGTGGGGGTGCCATTCAAGCCCTGCGCTGATGCCCTGTGGGAAGGCTATTCCTTGATCACTTCCGGAGTACCAATATGGCCACCTGTAGTCTCCATCAGCTTTCACACCCTGTGCCCATGCGTCATTTCACCCAATGGTCTGCCTCATCTTTCCCTGTGGAGCATGCAAGATGGGCAGGGCATCTGCCCGGCCATTCTCTCCCCCGTCGTTCTTGCCCCCACCAGTTCCCCTGCAGCACACCTTGCTCTGGGAGTTCCCAAAATGGCCGTGCTAACTCTTCATCTGCTCACTCTCCATATTGCAGTGGGCTCCTCTCCTCTTCCCAAGGTGTTCCTTTTCTTGCCCCTGGCTGGCTTACTCCTATTGGAGGAATGAATAATTTGGGGGCTATGAGGCCTTACCTTATATGATGGAATGCCTGAAATCTTGTCGGGGGATATGGGTGTGCAAAAAGGGAGGGGGTCTAAATATGATTAAGATGTATGAAATGCAAAAAAATAAAAATAAAAATATATTAAAAAAGACGATGAAGCCAACATAATAAACATTGTGAAAGATTGAGATGAGAGAATACATGTGGGCAATATATCCCAAGAGGAATGAACAAGTAGAAAAAGGCTTGAGAGAATTCTCTTCAGGCCATTTATCATTTATGCATGAATGCATTTCTTACAGAAGTCTTCTTCCTTCTCCAATATTTTACAGAGATAGGGATAGAACCTAGCCTTCAGCATGTTAACCAAGTGCACTATTACTGAGCTACATCTCCAGCTCTCAGGAAAGTTCTAATGGGCATCGATTTACTGTTTTCTGTTTCTGTGAACATAGTGACATTCACTTGCTGCCTTTAAAGAAGTTCCAGTCCAGTAGGGGGAGCCAGAGATATTAGTATCTGAGTACCAAAGGTTGCCAGAGAAGCAAGGGTGTTCTTGGTATAGTGGGGTTTGGATATGATCCATGGCGGATGAATTCAGCCCAAGGGCAGCAAATGGGAGACAGGAACAGTCTGGAGAAGCAAAGTGGGTACTATAGGTGGGCAAGGAAAACTGTGGCATTTCAATCCAAAGGATCTGTAAACAACAGTCAAATAAGTATAAAAGAACTAGAATCCAAATATTAGGGAAAATAGGACACACATCTTCATTAGTCCGGTTACTTCCCTTAACTTAAAGATCTCTATTTTCATCCATTTAAATTTTTTTTCTAATTGACATTCATGCTAGTTGTAGGTATTTGGAAATATAACAACCATGTACTTGTGTGCTTTAAGAGTTAAACTATTGCATCTATGTAGTCTACAACAGTAAGTTAGTTTACTATCACACGGGAGTGGAATTGAGATCAGTGGTTTCCGAGTACTGGGTTTAGCTGAGGAAAGAAAGTTACTGTTATGTAGGTTTGAAAGTCTAGAAATTTGTCAAATGTAAAGAAACTGTCTATTTAACAAGCATTAATTTTACTAAATGCAAACTTTGCCCCAATAAACTCTTAGAAATGAAGGTAAGAAATGACAGGAAAAGAATACTATTATGTATCCCTCGCAGAGCAATGGCAATGAGAAATAAGATTAGAAGGGAAAACTGTGAGTCATGTTAGAATGCTGTCCAATCGCAGCAGCATACCTTTTGTGCAAGTAAGAACATAGTCTTACTAGAAAGGTCAGAGTCTAAATCTACCACTAGCCAAGGATTCAGTAGGTAATGGTCTGAGAATAAAAAAAAAAAATCCTGAAATTTTCTTCACATTATAAGAGACAAATTTGGAGTATCTTAGGAAGCCAGGTTAACAAAGTTCTCTAATATGTAATTAATTCTATTTACAAATCTGAGTATTCATTTTTAAGATTACAGTTCAAAGGATCATGGGATTTATGCAGAACACAGACTGAGACATTTTGTCCGCTCTTGCTTCCAGCTTTAGAAAATGAGATGCAGTAAATCAAGGAACTATTAGGGCTTGTATAAATTAACGTCCAAAATAGGTCCATTAATTCATGGTCAAATTTATCCTTCAATGACTCAGTTCTATTCGCCAATACCACCACTGAAAACCATTTCCACAATTAGTCTTTTATCAACATCCATTTCATCCACCCAGAGAGATTTTTGTCATTGTTAAAGACGATGAATTTAGAGACTGGGAAATACTTATTGACTGCTACTTGTGAATCTAATTGTAGGATCTAAAAGGGCAAGATGTTTGTCAGTTTCCCTAAAGCTGAAAAATCCCTACAGCTAGGCTCGTAATCAATTACACTAATTGAGTTCAGTTTAATGTTTTTAAGAGATGACTTTTATGTTAATGACACTCTAATATGGAGGAGGCAATAATAATCTAGTCAAGTTCTTGGGTTCTTTGAGATGCCGAACAGAGCGCGTAGCTCTCTTAACGTTATCTTACATATCCAGCCCCAGATATGCAGTATTCTCGAATGCTGGGGTATCTCGAATATGATGTTTTGGTATGCAATGTACTTTCAAATGAAGGACATTAGAAGGGCCTCAGCAGCATAGTGTCTTTCTACCCTTTGCCTCCACTTCTTCCTGCCCAACTTAGGTCATATAAACTAAAATTGCTTCCTTAAAGCAAGCCATAAGACCTAAAAAATATTACTTTAAACTTCTGTCACCTTTTTATGTAGGAGCTGGCCATAAAGAAATTCCCTGAGCTATTGAGTCTGGCTGTAGGTCATATGATCTTCATTCCGGGAGGGATCCTACCCAGTTTTTGGGTGAGAGGAATGTTACACAGATATTGAGAAGGATTTGAACACACTAGTCTTTCTGGCATTCTTCACTTTGCCCACTGAATTACATCATACCCCTTTGCTCAATCACATTTCTATGGGCCGAACATGCTTCATTAAACCTTAGAAAACAGTACATCATTCTCCCTGAGTCTTTGAATCTTCCTCTCTGAAGTCTCCTGTATCATGTCCAATTCTGATTAAATAAAATTTTCATGTTTGTTTCTTGTTAACTGTCTTTTGCTACAGAAGGTTTGGCCATGGCACAGTATGATACAGAGAAAAGAGGTAACAAGTTTTCTTCTCTGTGCAAGGAACAACTAAGTTTAGATCAGGATTTAATGGTCATTAGAAGTGACAGAAACAATATAGACAAGAATAAAGGGTAATACATGCTATTTGGTAATAGCATGAACTGAATTCTAGGGGAGTCTGTGGAGCACTTCACATCTCACTGTTGAAATATGTTCCTAAAGAGTAAATCAGCACAATCATGTCAGAAAACTATGTAGAAGTAATCCCAAACTTGTATTCTCAAGGTTGACCACAGAGCGATTGGGGGACCTAGAACTAGGTACATGCAGATCTTGTCAATGGTCTATTCATGACACTTGACAGGTGTTTAGGGATTTCCAGAGGCCTCTCCTTAGGGCACAAAATGCAGTCATTGGTTAAGTGTATGCATACGCAGCATGCACGAGACCCTGATTTCTGCCCTCAGTGCACACACACACACACACACACACACACACACACACACACAAATCAAGCAACCAAACAGAAAACAAAGCAAAGTAAAGCAAAGAAAAAGAAAAAAATCAAAACAAAAATGAATGCACTCCAGCCAACTTGAGGTACTGATAAGCAAGGGAAAAGTGAGTTGGAAAGGTATTAGAAGGTTAGGTGTTTCTGACCTCATTCAATTTGGGAAATGCTTTCTGTTGTAGTAGGGAACAGAAATTGGGACTAGAATAGTTAGCTAGCATCTGTTGCTATAAATTGCCCATCAACAATCTCCATTTCAAAATAAAAACGTTACAGTGGCTAAAGTTCAGTAATGTTCTGCTATTTTACATAATAGTTACCTTGATGTTAATTGCTTAAAATATTTCATTTATTAGTTACAGTTTAGCTGACAGCTTAAATTATACTTAACTTCTATTACTTAATCTAGCTTTCTCCAGGAATTCGTGTTTTTAACAGGCATTCTGGAAGAATGCTACGCAGAGTTCAGTGGCACATTTTGAAAATCATGGGCTCGGTGGAAAACATCCAGGCTAAGAGCTCAATAAGGGAAACAGATATGCTCACATATACTGTAATTTTCAGCTGTCCTCACTACATCATTGGCTGGAGTGCTGGCATCTGTTGTTTCATCTTAATTTCCTGGTAACTTTCCGGAGAATCTGAGTTCCTGCATCTAGAAGTGTTTAAGGGGAAGCAATAACGATTCTTTATGATAAGTAACTTAATGGATTCACTTTTGCCACTGTATTAGCATGCGTCAAGCCCATTGGAAAAGATATAGATTAGAAACTAGAAGCATGTGTTTCAAAGTTGTTACATTGCTCTGCTGAGAACTGATGAAGTACCATTTTCCCACAAAGGAGACAGATCTCCATTGTTTGAATTGATTTTTCTGTGCCTAGAGACTAGAGGTCAGACTTGAGAACATTTCTACCTGATCCTGGAATTCAAACAATGGTTATTAGTCAATCAATTGATTTATTTGTTCTGGAAACCTAATTATAGCAATTTGTGTTTTGATGTATTAATATAACTTTAAAGAAATGTTTACTTTATTTTATATTGTTAGATTCATTTGGATAAGCTCAAAATAGCTCATACTTTCAGAGGCCATGAATACTTAATAGCAGATTAAAAATTTTAAAGTGCTCAATTATTTTCCAGAATAATTAACATGTGTCACTAGTATCCATTTTACCAGATGCAGATTTCTTATGATAATAATTGATGTTTAACAAAATATGGAACACAGGCATTTTCAGTGACATATATTTAGCAAATTTATGGATGTCTAATTAACTTGTCATGATAGTATTCATTTAATTCAATTTAAGGGCTGAAAACTATTTTCAACTTCTATCAGTATGACATTTATTTTCTAGGCCATATAATCCATCAGAGAAACAAATTAAAGATCCAGAATAAAAGTGTGAGGTGATTCTGCCCCATACCTCCTCACTCTCATCTGTCTTGTTCAGAAAAGAGAACTCAGGGAATCCAGGGCCTTGGGCACTTTAGACAAGTGCTCTACCACTGAGATACATTTATAATCCTTATCCCTTCATCTTTAAAGGGTATTTCAACTTTATGTCTTTCTCTCTACCATACAAATGATTTCTAGCTTTGTCAACCATTAATATTTACTGGGGTTGAGGTATAGCTTAGTGCTAGAGCACATGTGTAACATTCTTGAGGTTCTGGGTTCAATTTCCATCACCAAAATAGTAAGAATAAGAATAAGAATATACATTTATTTCATGAAATCTTAAAGTCATATTTGCTGAACCAGCTATTGACATAGGTCCTGAAAAAGGAATCATTGACTAAATATAGTAACTTCTATAAGCATTCAATAAGTTCAACAGAATCTGATGTCAATTATTATTATATGTATAACCTCATTCATTTTCACAATGAGCCTACTATGAGGTATTGTACTTATTATCATTTACAGTTTAAGGCACTGAGAAACAAAGTAACATAACTGGACTTTGGACACCTTTAACTCGTGAAAGGTGTCTCCAATGAAACATTCCATTATGGAATAAGGCATTCTTTAAGTGAAATTAGTAGGTTGCACAGTTGAAGAAGAATGGTACATAAATAGGTTGGTGACATAGCTCAGATAGCAGAATATTTGCCTGCCATGAATGAAGCCCTGGGTTTGATAACCAGCACCCCATAAACAAGGCACAATGACACACATCTGTAATTCCAGCATTTGGAAGATGGTGGCAGCAAGATCTGTATTTCAAAGTCATCTTGGAGTACATAATGAATTCCAGGCTAGCCTGGGCTACATGAGATCTGTTCCCCTGCTTGGAAAAGGGAAGGAAGAAAAAAAAGGAAAAGGAAGGAAAGAAAGGAAAGAAGGAAGGAAGAAAGAAAGGAAGGAAGAAAGAGGGAGAAAGAAAGAGAAAGAAAGAGAGGAGAAAATGAAAGGGTCCAGAAAATAAATCAGAAGGATAATTCAAAATGAAGATAAATAATAAACTGTTGTTTTAAATGGGATTTTATGGGCTGGAGCTGTGGGTCAGTAGGAAAGTCATTGCTTTTCCTATTTGAGAACATGGGTTCTATGTCTAGCACTGCAAAAATTAAATAGAATAAAACAAAATAAGTAAATAACAAAGTAGGCTTTTGAATAGCTATCCCAAAAGCCAACATGCTAGATCCCTACATATCTGACATATAATGTAATATGTTACATGTGATACAAATAAGCTCTGAAAGCACTAACAGAAAATATTGAAGACTATAGCTACAGATTTAGGATAGGAAGACCATATCTAAGCATGATGTGATATTCAAACGCTACAAAGAAAAAGCCAAACAGGTTCAACAAAACAACGAAGTAAAATGGCAAGAATGTACACAGAGTTATAAGACAACAATTGGAAGGAATTATTAGTGGCATACAGAATAAGCAAATCAACAATGAACCTACAATCAAGATCCTGTGCAATTCAAAAAGAGAAGAGTGAGGATTTCAATTAAAATGTCACTGGTTTTTAAAACTAGCTAGGCATTATTTATCTTTCACATTGTCTCACCCCTCCATCATGGTTTTCCCACTTATGAGGCCCACATTTCACCCCTTTCTCCCTTAATAGTACCCTTCTCCTACAGTTCTACCTCTCTTGAACTCCTTCTTTCCCTTTATCCCCTAGGTTCCTTGTATACCCTTCCCTCCCCCCTCCATTAAACTAACCCAATTTTTATCCATATCTCCCTTACTAAGGCCTGTTTCCTATAGTTCTTCTCTTTCAGATTCTTTCTTTTCCTTTACCTCCCTGTTTCCTTTCCATTATCCTGGTTCCTGTACAACCTACTGACAAATTATACACAGCAGATCAAGAAATATATGTCTAGGTAAGGTTTATCTGAGAACAATTGGTCTTTCCCCAAGATTTATCTACACGGCACACAGTAATTAAAAGTACCAGACTGATGGAACTAACCTTCTTGGATGTTTA
>NW_008355477.1:1726130-1726287 GCF_000622305.1 Nannospalax galili
ATGACCCCTGAGGAACAGATCCTCAAACAGCCTTAAGAGTAAAAATAAATTGGTTTATCTGGGCCAACTGTATGGCCTTAAACACCCAAAAGGAAAGTATAGCCAAAGGCCAATATAATTTCTTAAGAGTCCATATGCATAGCTAAAGGCTACATAA
>NW_008355477.1:1726403-1736181 GCF_000622305.1 Nannospalax galili
TCTTATCTAAAGGAATATTGACAACTGATTGCTGCTAGATGAGGAACAGCTGACCCGCCTAAAACAAAGACCTCTAGACAGGCTTACTAGATTCACCAGAAGGACAAGTCGTGGGAAATGGCTGGGGGTGCCGACAAGACAGCAGACAGTAACAGGGATATCAGAGTATAAGGGCTCTATTGAGGGGAAGGAGGCTATGGGAGGGTGCTATCTGGGAAGTGGGTGTAAAATTAAATAAATAAATGAATAAATAAAAATGATTTAAAAAATAACAATAATTAGTAGATGTGAAAACCATTACCATTGAAATCTACCTGATTACTTTATATCCATGCTCAGATACCAAGGAGCTCAGAAAGTAACCGACTGTCACTAGTAATAATCAGATATATAGAGATTAGAAATGCATGTGCAAACATCTTAGTGTCAATTGCATTGAAAATGAAAACTGTGTATTTTAATAATAAAATGGAGATCTTTTTTAAAGGTTAAAAAAAGTTTATATATAATAGGGGCTGGAGAGATGGCTCGGCGGTTAAGAACACTGGTTGTTCTTGCAGAAGACACAGGTTAGAATCCCAGCACCCACATGGCAGCTAACAACAGTCTGTAATTCCTTACCTACATGCAGGCAATACACGCATATACATAAAATAAAATAAAAAAACAATAAAATAAAATATTTAAAAGTTTGTATATGATCAATGCTGCAGATTATATAGATATTCTATCCATGCTCAGATGCCAAGGAGCTCAAAAAGTAACCAACTGTGACTAGTAATAATCAGATATATATAGATTAGAAACGCATGTGCAAACATCTTAATGTCAATTGCATTAAAATTAATTTTTCTGAATGAAGCTGTGTATTTTAATAATGAAATGGAGATCTTTTTAAAAGGTTAAAACCTCATTTAGTTTTATATCTTATAGGGTTTATACTGAGCACAATATTGTATAACTGTAATAATTCAACTGGAAACCTAAAAATTTACAGCCAAATTTGAAAGTGATGCATCTTAGCTCAGGACATTGTTATTGACTATGCCAATGCTGTTGTAATGAAATGCTTCTTCCAAGTATGTGGTTATTAAATAATTAAAAAATAAAGCAAAAACATTTAAAAATGTCAAATTATGTGAACAGGCACAGAGATGAAAATAATACAAATGGCCAATAAAGTTCTGAAAGACATTCTCACAAAATGCAAACTTAAAATTCTGATGTATCATTTTCCCCCTAGACATAGAAATTCAAAAGTAGGTGCAACCTGTTTTTAAAGGGTCATTGGAAGCTTTCACAACTGAAATTTCTATGTAGCATATATCAGCCAAGTCATTTTTAAAGAAAACTGTATAGACAAATGTGACTTAGGACGTGAACGGAAGCATTTTGTTCGTTAGGAGAAATATATATGCAAAGAAACCGGAGAACAAGGAAACATTATTCAATATTAAACTTTAATTTCATACTCAATGTATTAGAAAGCTTGAGGAATAATTCTTTTAAAATCTTCCAAGAAGTTGAGCAAAACGTAAGCATTGGGAATATGAGAGAATAGACAACCATTTCAAATGATCCATTATACAAATCACATGAATTTCGAAAACTAGAAAAAAAAAAAGCAATAGGGAAAAAGGAATTTTCAAAAAACTGAGTCTAAAATGTCTGCACTGGATGATCTGAGAACTCAGCTTGAGAGCCCTGAACCCAACAACAAAAGCACCTTCACACCTGGATGCCTCACAATGAAATTTTAATTCATCAATGATAAAGAAATCTCTAAAGCTATATAGAAAAAAAGGATGAAGAAATGACCTCTAAAGGCATGTAGAGAAAAGATACATCATCATGGACAAAGGAACTAAAATCAGATCATTACCTGAGTGCAGGACACAGAGGCCCAAATACTATGCAGCTTGCCTAGAAACTGATGTGGGAAAGCAAGACATGTTGGTTTATACATATAATCACAGCACTCTGGAGGCTGAGTCAGGAAGGATTGAGCGTTTGAGGCCAGTGTGGGCTACATGGTATAGAACTTGTCTCAAAAGGATTAAAAAGAGCAACAACAAACAACAACAAAAAAAGCAAATCAGCAAGCAAATATTTGTGGGAACTTCATTTTCAACCTATAATTCTATGTGAAGCAAGAAGACAGAATAAAGACATTTCCTTATTTGTCATGATTTAGGAAGTTTACTATCAACATGTCGTTTTGAAGTAAGCTATTTAAGGATATCCTGCAGCAGAACAAAGAAAGAGAAAACATGGATTAGGGGAATAATAGACCCAGAACAGGAGAAGAAATCAGTGTCATAGGATGGAAGGAGGAATAAAGATGCCTGAGCTCTAGCTTTAGGTGCCTCTAAAGATAGCCTTCTGTAACTGAGGACAGCATATTTAAATAAGGGGATAGCAATGGGAATGAAAAGCAATCAGAGACTGCTAGAAAAACAAGCAAACAAAAATCCCCTCTTTATTAGTGGAAATATAGCCGGCAATCATGAACTACACAATGAATAATATTGTTGTAATACTAAAAGTCTCGCCAGTGAGATTTCAACATTTAGAGTCAACCTATAGGTTTGACACAAAAGCTTAATAATGGAATCAGAGAGAAATTCATTAAGGGGACAGAAACAAGGTATGCCCTTTAAAGAAGCATGTGCAGTGATCTACTTTCTCTTGTAAGGTCTCATTTCCTTACCATTTACTCTGTATGAACACACTAATGGATTCAAATATTAACAAACTAAATGCCTTCATGATCCTGTCTTATCTCAAATGCACCAACCAGCTGGGGACCAAGTCTTCAACACATGAATCCTTTTGATGGACACCTTATGACCAAACTTCAACAATTTGCCTGGTGTTAACTGCAGCCTAACCAATGCCATGAACAAAAGGTTTTTAGTACTGAGACAAAGACACCCAGATAAATGTCACAATTCATAATCACAGAGATTGAGATAATAAATGTTTGTTATTTTAAGATTCTAAGAATTTGTCATTTGACTGTTATTTTTGATAATTATTGAGACAGAGTCTTTGCTTTTCTAACAAATCTCCTAATTTATAAGAAACGTTCATAACAATTTTAAAAAATCCATTATATTGTCTTAATGGCTGTACTGAAACCTTTGACTTAGAGAAAAGATTTATCACACTTTGGGTGGGAGAGCTATTTTTCTTTCTATTATACTCTCAAAATACTTAGAAGACTAGGATTGCAGGCTATCACATTTCATTTCATCAAGCCATATATTTCTTTAAATATATTGGTTTCTCTAAATATATTACAATCTTAGCAAGCAGCTGTGTATAGACTTCCTTGCTTTTAAATGTATAGACTAGCATAGATATCTGTGTAAACTGTTGCTGTTACTTAAATACAAAAAAGAATCAATAATAAAGATAATTAATTTAAATCATATCAGCATCCCTTCATTTAAAAAGAGATTTTCATTAAAAATTTAATCCATGAAAAATGGAGTTGTTAACAGATTAAAAAGAGAAGTTTGTTCATGTTAGAGTATTGATGGGGCTGGAGAGATGGCTCAGCATTTAAGAGCACTGACTGCTCTTGCAGAGGACCCGGGTTCGATTTCCAGCACCCACATGGCGGCTGCGAACCATTCTTAACTCCAGTTCCAGGGGAGCCTGAAGCCCTCTTCTGACCTCTGCGGCATTGCACAACACGGGTGCACTCACTTACATTCAGGGAATGCACTCGTACACATAAAATAAAAATAAATTATGTATATATATATATATATGAATGAGAGTATTGACTAGCTTCTGCATCACTGTGAGATCCTTTCCCAGCATAAATAATTCTCATGCTGGAGACATAGCTAGATTGTTATGAGATACATATTTTTAAGAGAATTTTAGGATTTTGGTTCATCTTCAGTTCTGATTAATTCTACCCCTGTAGGATACAGTGAAAATTATGCATAGCAGTGATTATGTGTAAAAAAATAATGTAGGTTTGGCACACATTTGAATTTGTCTGATATGAAAATTCCTGACCATTTTTCTATTTCATTTAAAAATGTACAATAAATTACAGTAAAACTATAGCTCATAAAGAAATGGTAACTATTTAGGGAGATGGGAAAATAATTATTTTCATTATTCATCCTCTATGTATGCATCAAATTATATTATGTCTCTAAATTATATTGCTTCTCTTTTGTGAATAAAGAATTGAAAACACTATAAGCATCTTTCAAGAAAAAAACACTTAGTAATGGTTATAGGATAACTGCAAATATTTTCATTCTCTGTATTATTAAGGACAAGATATGGAAAATAAAATTTGGGGAAAGAAATGGTTACAACCTATAAAATGGACGCATATGTGAATTATATTATCATCTTACTAAGTGATATTACTAGAACAAGATACTCTGTTTATAGCAGAAGGGAAAGGAAATAAAACTGCAGTCTGTCATTTTCAATCACAAAGATAATTGGCAAGTACAGAAGTACAATAGGAAAAGAGGATTGTGTGGGGAGGAGAGGTGTCACCTTTGCCTGACCCATCATAAGGGCCATGGTCAACACTTTCACAACAAATGACAGGGTAGTGAGGGAAAGCATAATGAACTTAATTAATGAATGTTTTATGGGACATAGGAGTCTTCAGAAAGGAAGACTCAAAGACTCAGGGAGAACTGTTTGTTTTCAAGTTCACGTTTGATAAAGAATGGACTGCCACACAGCTGTGTGGTTGAATAAAAGTTTTTGATCTAATTTTCATAGACCACATGGGAAAAGATAGCAAAATTAACTCAAATTCTTATTCTTGGCCTATATAGCATGCCTTTCTATCCAGTATATGACAGGACTCCTCCGAAATGAGGGTCTTCAAGGGTTACTTTCTGTGTGGAAAGTTACATGTGATCAAAAGAGCTCTGGGGCTGCAGAAAGACCCTGTCTCAAAAAGACAAAATAAATAAATAAATAAATAAATAAATAAATAAATAAATAAATAAATAAATGCTCGAACCGTTTCCACTTGACAAATTTGGTAGTACTCAATTGTTAATTCACTGAGTTCCTTTGGGGTACTAAGGCAGGTTGCTTGACTGATTGATCTGGTATTTTTTCCATGTTATTCATACATATTGAACCATCCAGCCACGTGGCTTTTAATTCATCTTTCAGAGGACCACCATTTTATTTTATTTTGAAAAATCCTCATTAGGGAGTAAGGTGGAAATGGACACACATTTAAAATGAAGGTTACATATGGTCTGCTATTCTCCCCACTCTTCCTTAACCCTCTCTTCCAGTTCCTGGCCTCTGCACACACTTATTCCCACACAAATGCACATATATAAACATTAGAAACTCCTACCAGTATATGGGAGTGAATATGTGATATTAATCTTCCTAAACCTCGGTTACCTCATTCATAATGTTTTCGTGTTCTATCCATTTTCTTGCAAATTATATAATATAAATTTTTGCAATTGAATAAAAATTCCATCGTGTATATATACATTTTCTTTTTGTTAATTAAATACACCACATTTTCATTATCCATTCATATGTTGATGAGGACCTAGCATATGCAATTAATAGAAGAGCAAGAAAAATAAATGTGCATGTGTCTGCAAGGTAGGATATAGAGTCTTTTGTGTATATGCCAAGGAGTGATACGGCTACACAACAGAACACATGTAACAAGAAAGTGGGACAGAAAATATTGGGGTACACGCAGTGGTAGGGTAACAAGAAAAAGGAAAGAAGGGGATGGGTCATCCAAAACTAAATTTATATGAAAATGCCATAAGGAAATCTGCTACTTTGTATGCTGTTTTAAAGTAACTGAACAAAATAAAATGAAGATAACTACATTTCCTGATTAAATATACCTTAGCCCAGGCAATTAATTGGTAAGCAACATGATGTCTACAGATGTCTGTGTGATTATCACACAAGGAGGACACCCAGAGACCATGCAAGCATTTGGTCAAGTTAGTGAACTGTTCATTACAGCCAGTGAACTACCATTGCTCTGGATAATGTTTAAGGAAGGTTCTGATTTTCAAAGATTACAGATTTTTAAGGAAGGTTCTGATTTTCAAAGATTAAGTTCAACTTAATTATTAATTTTAGGGATGTGGTTGTTTGTGCAATATAATGGATTAGAATATGGAGAATAAAACAGGAAAAACTTACACTACCTCTCTTTCCTCATTTGTCTTTTTAGATTTACTCTTTATAAGAAATACATTAAGCTGGATGTGAGGGTAGTGCATGCCTATAATCCCAGCTCTCAAGAGGCTCAGTTATGTTCTTATGGCTTCTAATTTGACCTTCACTCAGATCCAGTGATTTTTGCAAGTCTGCACATCTAGTTAGAACAAAAAGAATGTGAATAGATAAATGCACAGGTAACAGCACTAGAAAGCCATCACTTAAGTTTTTAAACCTACTTCCCGGTAATTCTGATTCAATGGAGTTCCTCTGATCCTCTTCTTCTTCCATACTAGTCCCTCTTCTAACTTCATATCTTTACTTTATTTTTGGTATTTTTAAAACAGGAATTTCCATGATCTCAGAAGACTCTTACTCTCAGAAGATTTAGGAAGGGAGTGCTGGGGTCACTTAATACATGAATGTTGTGTGATAAGGAAGGGTGCATTTTAAAGCATCCCTTTCCACACCCTACACATGACTCCACAGTTAAACCACTGGGCAGTTTTGGAAATATACTGATCCTTGGTCCAATAGCAGATAGCCTAGGCACTAGGATTTAAATGCCATACATGACTAGAAATATGCTCACTGTGTGGTCCAATATCATAAGTAATGTACCAGTGAAGAAAGTTTATGTATATAAAACAAATGACAAGATTTGGTCAGTGAGCCATAACTTCCTTACCACAGATGACATTTGGGGTGATATTTAAGATTAATTCTTATTTGATTATTTTTTTTCTTCTCAGAGGAATCATTTCTCTTGATTCTCAAAGCTCTACCAAGAGCACAAATGTTCCACTGAGATTAAAAAAATGTTCCACTGAGATTAACAACTCCTTTCCCAATATTTAGAACAGAAATGGTCAATGAATGATACTTAGATTGAAATTTCTCTATAGTATTTGTTTTGGTAAATCAATGATCAATGCAGTTTTCTTTAACAATTTTAGAAAGGAATACTACTAGAACATGAACTCTTGAAGTTGAATAATATTAATCTCTTTTTTTTCCTCAGCTCCTGATAGTGTATGACACATATAGCTGGTGGGCAAAATTACATGGGAAATACAAGTGCAATTCAGTCAGTTACTTATTCCATCTGTGAAATTTAATTTAAGAATATTCCATGGCATGTTACAGAGTCCTAGAGATGTTACGCCCCACTTGCATACATTTTCGAACCATTTCAGGTTGTGGTAGTCAACTTTGCTTTATCTTGCTAGAAGAAATAGAAGGGCTATAAATCATGATTACGAATCAGGGTTAGAAACTTTAGCAAGGCTCATTTCAGACCTTAGAATTGCATGAGGACTAGCAAGCCTTTCCGCATAGATATGTGAAAAGCTATTCTAAAAGCTTTTGAAAATATTTTATGGGAAAACATTAAGTGTAATGTTGATAATTAGCACTTTTTCAAGCTTGTGAGAAATATCTATTAACGTTGAAGAGGTATTTTATTAAAGTCTTCATTTATTTTTCAACTCAAGAAATTGACTTTTCTCCTGAAATTGATTAAAAAAATATTCCCACCAGGTCTTAAACTCTTGGAAATGATTGGTTTGCTTGTATCCCCCAATGCCAAGCACCAGACAAAAGCTAAAGTAGAGAAATAAATCTCGGCGGTTTCCATTCATAAGCATAGGCATATTTCATTATTTAATTATAGATAGTCTCATATGACAATTATGCAAAGCTGACTTTTGTTATGTTTTAAGTAAAGACCTGATAAGTATGGATTCAGTAGGTGGAAGGAATTAGCTGAATTATTGCTAGAGAGCATTACACTGTTAATTATCACAAAGAAATGGGAGTGGAGGGCGCGAGGAAGAAAAAAGAAAAATGTTCAGTAGAAATATGTGGAAATAAATCTAACTCTTCTTTCATGAAAAGGGCTGTCATGCAATGTTATGTCTATAAGTGTTATTTTATGGGCATTATAAAATCATGCACAATTAAGAAGCAAATTAGGCATGGAAAGACCACAATTCACTTTTCATAGGCATATGTCAGGAAGTGTGGAATATGTAAAAAGGACATGGAAATGGGAATTAGACTATATTTAGGCTCTTGTCCTGTGCAGATACTGATTTTAGGGTGTTAGAGACTGTAATAGCATAAGTGCTAATAGTTTGCATCTTACCCATGTAACTTGAAAACATACACGTTTCCCTGTGACTATTGTTACTAAACAGAATGGTACACCTTCTGCATTCAATTTCAGACATATTAAAAAAAATCTAAGATGGTTCATACCTACAAGCGATTTCCTTGAATTCCTGAGAATTTGTTACAAAATGTCTGAATAAACAGAAGCTTGATCTTTGGGAAAAACATGATCATAGATCCATCTCCTAAATATTACTATCAGACAAAGCTTCAAATGAAATCCCTAGTTTTGGTGTCAAGAAAAAATGAACTTAGGCAATAAGCTAATTTAAAATAAATTGGAGTTTATTCAAAGGTTTTAGGGATCAAACCTGTCCAATGTTGCTGCCACTAACACACTTACGTCTGCATTATGAAAATAATCTTATGTTAATCAGAAAGTAATCCAAGTTATTTCAGTCTGTCTTCCAGCAAACATTTAGAAGGTATTGACTTAGAAACTCTTTATGCTATAAAAGCTGAGGATAAATAATGACTCACAAACATCCTTAAATAATTTGTAAGAGAATATTCTTGTGGCAGAATGTTTTAAAAGTATATGATTGTCCTTTAAGATACATAAAAATGGCTCAGTGGGTAAAAGTGCTTACCACGCAAGTCTGACAGATTGAGTTCAGATCCCCAGAACACATGAAAAAAGTTGATGCTGTGGTGTGCATTGCTAATCCCAGTGCTCCTATGGTGAGATGAGGGGCAGACACAGAACAGCCCAGAAGCCCGAGTCAGCTACCCTGTAGTACTCAGCCTAGCAGCAGAAACAATGAGAGACCCTGCCTCAGAATAATGTGGAAGGCAAGAACTAACTCCCAAAGTTATCCTCTGACTTCTACATCCATGTACTCTCTATCATGAAATGCATGTGTACATACAAATACGGATGTACACATTTGATACAGGCAGAAAAACATTTTAAATGAAGAGAAATTTGAAATAGGCTGGGAAGCACTACTACTTTGAGAAAACTGGCACTAGTTGTGGAGTGGGCTGTTTCTTTGCAAAAAGTAACTGAATTGGCCATGCGTGGTGGCACACGCCTGTAGTCCCAGTACTTGGGAGGCAGAGGCAGGTGGATCTTTGTGAGTTCAAGGACAGCCTGGTCTACATAGTGAGTTCCAGGACAGCTGGGGCTACAGGGAGTTTTGCTTCAAAAAGACAAAAAAAGTAACTGAATTGGAAATATATTAGGTAGTATACAGTAACCAATATCATCTATACTACTTTTAGGTGGGAAAGAAAACAAAGTGAATTGTGAAATACTGTTAGAAACTTCAAATTCTTGGTTGCTAAGCTCAAAACTATGCAATATTCTTCAAATATTCTTTATATCTTTGACAATTTCACCATTACGATTTATGTAGTGAAAAGAAAATACTTTGGCTTCCTTCCTTCCTTC
>NW_008355477.1:1736279-1765869 GCF_000622305.1 Nannospalax galili
CTTTCCTTCCTTTTTTTTTCTTGTTGTAGCATTGGGGATTGAAACCAGGACCTCTTATATGCTAGGTAAGTAATCTCCCACTGAGCTAAGGACCCAGGCCACTTTTTACATTTTTGTGTGTCTTTTTTTGGTTTTTGTTTTTGTTTTGTTTTCTTTTCTTTTCTTTTCTTTTGTTGATAGAGTCTCCCTAGCCCCAGCCTGCCTGGAACTCAGTATGTAGACCAGGCTGGCCTTGAGATTGAAACCAGGACCTCTTATATGCTAGGTAAGTAATCTCCCACTGAGCTAAGGACCCAGGCCACTTTTTACATTTTTGTGTGTCTTTTTTTGGTTTTTGTTTTTGTTTTGTTTTCTTTTCTTTTCTTTTCTTTTGTTGATAGAGTCTCCCTAGCCCCAGCCTGCCTGGAACTCAGTATGTAGACCAGGCTGGCCTTGACCTCATACAGATTCACTTGCCTCTGCATTCTGAGTTGTGTGTGTGTGTCTTTTGAGACAGGGTCTAAGTAAGTTATTCAGGCTGGTTTTGATCTCGCTACATACCCTGGGAAAACCTTGATTTTATGATCCTCTTGACTCAGTCTCCATGTAGCTGAGATTCTAGGCCTGTGCCACTAGATCCGGCTACTTTGTTTTTTGACTTTTGATATTCATAGACATGACCCACACACCCTGCTCATTAATACCACTATGGGTTGTGTTGTTACAGGTCACTAAGTAGACTCTTAACTTTACACCTAAGTGATAGAATCCCTGGTACCTGTCTTTTTGCTTTTCATGAAGATTCTTCAATCAGTTAAGTTAATGATTCCCTTAATTGCTGTCTTTTATCCTCCATTGAACTTAAACACATAATATTTCATATATCAGAGTAAGATATAATTAAATCATTAAGCTTGGTGTTTTTAAACTAGTTGTGGAATGTATTTATTTTGCAACAAAACAGTCCACTTCACAACTACTGCCAAGTTGGTGTTTCTAAACTAAAGAGAGTTACTATATTACCCAGCAAGTCTATCCTTAGGTCTATTCTAAAAGTAACTGAAGTATTAAAACATTTTCTACATGAGCATTGATAGCAGCTTTATTCACAAGATCCAAAAGGTGAAAACAACCTAATTATTCATTTGGGGTTGAATGAATATATAAAATTTGGTATACATATATATGAACAGGTATGCACACACAATGAAATAAAATTCTGGCATAAAAATGAATAAGGCACTGATACATGCTAGAACATGGATGAATTTTGACAACATGCCACCGAGTGAAAGAAGTTTGCCATGAAAGGTCACATATTATGTAATTCCATCTATATGAAATACCCAGAATAGTTAAATTCATAGCAGCAGAAGGGAAACTATGCGGAAGGCCAGTGGGGATTGATTGCTTCATAATACAGTTTCTTTTTGAGGTATTACTGCCTAGTGAGTGAGAGTTGATCATCTTTAAGAGAGTGACCCTAGATAGGCTGAACTGGCTCCAGTGAATGAACTTGCACTGAAGGACATTTGGGTACACGAACTTGACTCAATAGGCCTTAACATGAAATCCTGTGGGAGGCCTATGTGGGGATGCGGATAGGGGAAGAGGTATAAAAATGATTAAGATGTAGTTTATGAAATTCACAAAAATTCAAAAAAATATATACATTGAAAAAAGTATATTAACATAATTGAATTCTATTCCTATGTAGATACATAAGAATAAAGATAAAAATATATTTTTAAAAAGGGTTCAAATGCTGGGTGTGGTTGTGTATACCTTTAATCCCAGTACTGGTGAGGTAGAAACAGGCAGCTCTCTGAGATCAAGGCCAGCCTGGTATAATTACAGTAGTCCAGGCTAGGCAGGTGGAGCTACTCTTAAAAAAATGTTCAAGAACTACATAATGATGATAGGTGTAAAGCATTATGATATACTAAATGCTGCTAATGTCAAATTTTAAATTATGCGTATTTTACCCCCATCAAAAGTTTGTTGACAGTCAGGTATGGTGATGCACACCTTTAATCCCAGCACTCAGGAGGTAGAGGCAGACAGATCTCTGTGACATTGAGGCTAGCCTAGTCTACATATAGTTCCAGGGCATTTCCTTGTCAAGCCCTATGGGGCATTTCATAGGAGTGGGGGTAATCTTTAAAAGCAATGAAAGATTCCGCATGAGGAACGAATTTTAAATTTCTTGAACTTTTATTCACATGATTTTCTCCAAAACACAGATCGGGGAGAGGAAGAGAAGAAATACGTATTGAGGAAGAACCTGAAATTAATAAATACTTCATTAATCCCACATGCTAGGTAGTGCTAGGTGAAGGTTTTATAGATATGTTTTGGGCAGGTGTTTGACACAATAAGCTGTGTATGGGATTCTGAGCAGGATACTCCTTCCTTTGGGGTCTTGTAATTCTGCATAGGAACAAGCAAACAAGTGATGAGGTAAGCTGACTTCTATATGTTCTGCTTTCAATAGTTACATTTAAAAATGATAGGCCATGGCTCCAGATTCAACTCTGCAGTAGGCAACCAGCATTGATGGATGATAAATTCTGCAGTAAAAAATAATAGCAGGCTGATTGGGGATGTAGCTCAATTAGAAGTGTTTTCCTAACGTGCACAGGGCCCTGAATTACATACTCAACACTGCATAAAACTGGGTATGGGGATGCTTGCCTGTAATCCCAGAATTCCTGAGTTAGGGGCAGGAAGATCATAAGTTCAAAGTCATCCTTAGTTACATCATGGAGGCCAGCCTTGAATACAGGAGACCCTGTCTCAAATAAACAAACAAATAAATAGCAGCATGTTAAGATACTCTAAGATACAAATATCAGATACTAAATGCTGTCGTTCTTTTTTAGGGACCACTGTGTACAATTTCCTTAACATTAGGTTCTTACTTTCTGTATTAAATGATGGCAAACAAGCCTTATGCCTTGTTGAAACTGAAAGGTGTTGGGACCAGATGGATGGCAAAGGTCCTAAGCATGGCTTCAATATTCCCTTTTTAGCTCTTTGAGCATCTGTCCAAAGCCAGTTTGCCACTATGGAATCAATTCTTAGGCCTGGCAATGTGAAAGAATAGGAAGGTCGCAGTATGTAGTGTGACAACTCTTGTCTTCGTCTCTGACTAGCATCTGGCCTTTAGTTTCTCTTTCCATAACGCTGTATTTTTGAAGATCTTTAGCGTGCAAGATTCTTCTTGAAATATAAAGATGTGCCAATACACTGATGAACTATTTTGAGAGCCTTTCATGTTACAGACACTATACACATTCCTAATCATCATGACCTAGATTTAGAGATATTATTATTATATTATTATTCCCAATTTACAGAAGATATAGATGGAGTCCATAGAACAAAATTTATAGTTCGGTGAAGGCTGATAGATGTATTTATACTCAAACACATCACAGCTTCTAATATGGTAAATAAAAGAACCAGGAAATTCTTGCCTTAAGAGGGACTTGAGTGATCAGAATGCAAACACTGGATTATAGTGACTTTTCCAAGCACAGGAGAAAGAGCAGATCCCAAGACCGAGGACAAAATGAGGAATCAGAGAAACGAGAGGGTCGTAGGGTACTGAAGCATCAAGCAAAGCTTGTTTGAGATGCCAGCATAGGAAAGCCGTTTTGAGGAACAGTGGAATGGAGAGAAGCAAGGCAGGCAAAAGGCAAGCAAAGGCCTAACAGAGAACTAGGGTTTGACTCTGATGACCAGAAGAGAGTGAGAACAAAGCTAAGAAGGAGCAGATGTTCTCTATAGCCTGTGTTCATATTTCCCAGGGCCTTTGATCTTGTCCCTACATCATGCATTCTAGAAACATGCATTCTCACTCCCAATAGCCAGCACCTTGTCTCTGGGTAAGCAGACAGCACTGGTAGCCAGAAAGTGGTTTGCCTATGTGCATAGACAACTAGAGCTGATTTAGGATGAAAAAGGAATCCAGAGGTGTAGAATGTGGCTGCTTTGTTTCAGTATCTGGTCCCTACAGATGGGACCAATCTGGCAGTGTGACTTCTAGTTTGTACTGAATGTCCCTGTAGGGCTGAGCAGAAGTTCCCTTCTGTGGGACTCAAACTGCAGACAGTGGCTCCTAGACATTTCAAGTTGGTTTTCATGTCCTTGGCTAGACTGCTTCTTGATTCTTACACACATGCAGTTCAGGAGTCAGACAGCCTGGAATAGAGTTAAAGAGAATGAGGGACATTTCTTCTTTGCTTTTTCCTTTCTGGATATCTCCTTATCCTAAACTCTGCCCTCCCCCTTGTTCATTGGGCAAGAAGACCATAGATTTCTTATTGGAATTTTAGCCACTTGATACAGAGTCAGGTATGACCTGCATACCTTTACACTTGAAGCCACGAAAACTGGAAAAGTGATCACTTGCCATTCATTTCTCTCCCTCTTGAATCTGCTTGTTTTGGCTCATTTTCAATATCCCATGGTGGGTATTTTAAAATATCTTTTAACATGTCGAGAATTAGAGTTATTTTATGTACAAAGATCAGGTTCATGGGTTTTCATGACCACCCTGGAAATAGATCCTCATTTTTACTTCTAAATAAATATGTAATTCGAACTTTCTCTCCTATTCAAATAGCTTTCCTCCTAATAAAATGAAATACTATTTTCTTTTCCAAAGACATTTTGTTCCTAGTTTCAATGTCTTTTCTGCTTTCAACATCATCTTTCTATTCTGCAAGCTGTAACAAGAAAACAGTTTGAGTTTTCTTTTGTTTATTGGGCCTATCTTTAGGCTGAAATGAAGCATTCATGAAGGAAATCAGATTCAATTTTCTTTCCAGCAAGAACATAGAGGAGGCAGTAACTCAATAATCTTCTCCAATTGCATCCAAAACTGGGTTTTCTCTACAAAAATCCACGAATTTTTACGAAATAAAATATCAAAAGCACTATTATATAACAATGAAGATACAGAGTTAAACACCCATTGCCAGACTGAACAGAATATGCCCAGTCTAGTTCCTCATTCAAGGTCACTGCCAGTGGCTTGCACTGGGGAAACCCCAAGAGTTTAGAGTTAAGGTCAGAATAGAGTTGCCCCTATTGCTGAACTCCTCCAAACAATCCATAATGGATTGGCTTAGTAGATCTCTTTTAAGTGTATCCTGAGGAGATGGGAATCTACTGTCCATTCCAAGGATGAACTTGCACCAAGGGATATCTGAGTACAAATGCTTGACGGAATAGGCCTTAACATATGACAGAAAGTGCAAAATCTGGTGAGGACGCTATGGGGGGTGTGAATAGGGGAGGGGGTCTAAATAAGACTAAGAGCTATTGTATGAAATGCACAAAAACTCAGTAAAATATACATTAAAAAAGAAAACTTTGGTGTTCTCAAGTGCTACAAACTACTCACCTGCATTATAACAAGACTGAGACAACTGTTGTATTATCATAAAATTGGAAGAGTAGTCTGAAGGTTACTAAGGAAAATCACAAAGGAAAGCATAGACTAGGAGACACCAGTTAGCCATGTTAAAGAGACAGCAATATCTTCCCTATTATAGCGTTAGCATATATTTTTTCACTTAATTCAAGTTTTATATGTTAGGGTGAACCTTTCCTAGAAATTTTGAGAAATATTTTCAATGACTACCCAATAAACTTTCTTTTTATTTAATGCTCTTTAAGTAGTTTCTTTTTTATTCTTTTTCTTTTGATTTATTGGTTCTTAGATGGAAGTCCAAAACATGCATTCATTTGGAAACTTCCCATTATGAATGAATAAAGGACATCTAATTTGGGTGTGGGGTAGAGTTATTGAGGACTTAACTCAGGACCTAGCACATCCTAAGCACATATTATGTCACATGATGATCTTCTAGTTCTAATTTGGCATCCTCCATCTTCCATGCATATATACACATCTATGTCCTATATTCTTAATGGGGACAGTATCAATCCCAAAATGGTGAATACTAATTGAGGATGGATCTTATTCATATACTTATATATATATGTCTTACTCATATATGTATATATATTCTTACATATATATATATCTTTATATATATAGCATATAGGTAGTATATAAACTACATATAGAATATCTGGGGCGTTAAAATTTTGTGGGGAGGGGTGCTGAAGAGATGGCTAGGTGGTTAAGAGCACTGGCTGCTCTTCCAGAGGACCTGGGTTCCATAACTCTGGTTCCAGTGACTCTGATGCCCTCTTCTGGCCTCTATAGGCATTGCATGCATGTGAGGGCATAGAGACACAGGCAAAATATTTATAATAATAAATTATAAATAAACAATAAATAATTAAAATTTAAAAAATTATGGAAGGATGGGATATGACTCAATGGTGGAGAGCTTCGTTAGAATTTATGAAGCCCTGTATTCTGTCCTCAGAATCACAACAATGAACAGATCAATCAACCAATTAATCAATAAAATTTTATAGAAAGTGAATTAGAAAAAAAAACTACTTAGAAAGTTTCCTTTTGGTGGTTATGAGGGTAGTAAAAAAAGTTTAGAAAAACTGATATAAACACATATAGATGTCTTAGTTTTGTTTCCTATTGCTGTGATAAAATACCCTGAAAAAAGCCAGTTGGGGAAGAAAGGGTTTGTTTTAGCTTATAGTTTCAACATGCAGTTCATCCTAGAGGGAAAGTTACAATGGCAGGAGCTTGGGGGAAGGGGACATCATTACACCCATACTAGGAACCGAAGAATGAATGCATGCTTGCTTACTGACACTCACTCAGCCTGTCTGCTTTCTCCATTCTTTTTTTTCTGTTTTTTAATTTTCAAATTTTATTTTCAAGTTTTTTTTAGAAGCATTTCATTACAGCTTTAACATATTCAGTAACACATTCCAGAGCAAGGATACATCTCTTTCAAAGGTGGCTGTAAATTTTTAGGTTCACAGTTGAATTAATACAGTCATACAATAATGAACTCAGTAAAAGCCCTGTAGGACATAAAATTGGATGAGTTTTTACCCTTTAAAGAAGATCTCCACTTCATTTTAAGATATGTTGTTTCCTACATTTTTTTTTCAATAAAATATTTTTTTTCAGTTAGAAGAAGCATTTCATTACAACAGTATTAACCTATTCAATAACATTTTTCTGAGCTAGGGTACATCTCTTTCAAAATTGGCTGTACATTTTTAGGTTTACAGATGAATTATTACGCTTATATAATCTTTAACTCCTTATAAACTCTATAAGACATAAAATTAAATGAGGTTCCAACGTTTAAAAAAGATCTCCACTTCGTTGTCAAAACACACAGTTTCGTACAGAAAAATTCATTCCAAGGCAATTGACATTGAGACGTTTTCACATACATTTCTAATCTCTATATCACAGTCGCCCACCTTCTGAGCTCCTCGGCATCTGAGCATGAATACAAACTCGTCAGATAGACAGCCTTCCTCTCCCACTAGAGCCTCCATACTCTGCCATCCCTGCCACTGTCCACTGTGCTGTCCGCACCCCCATCCATTCCCCCCTATCTCCCCTTCTGGTAAATCTAGTCAGCCAGAGGTCCGTGATCCAGGAGGATCAGCTGTTCCTCATCTACGGCAATCTATTGTCAATATTCCTTTGGATAGAATTAGGGTCTGCTTTCTCCATTCTTATGCAGCTCAGGATCCCCCGCCTAGGAAATGGCATCACCCACAGTGAGTGAGGTGCCTCCTCCCACCTCAACTAATCTAATCCAGAAAATCTCCCATTGACAAGCCCACAGGCAAATCTAATCCAGAAAACCCTTATTGAGACTCCCTCCTCAGCTAATTCTATGTTGTGTCAATTCGACAGTTAAAATTAGCCAACAAAATATACACAATTATAATTATACATGTTTATAATTATATATAGATTGATATTTTTATTTCTATAATTTTATCAGTTTCAGGTTTTCTATGCTTGTCAGTTCAGTATCAGGATCATCACCCTGCCAGGTGTGGTGGCACATGCCTTTAATTCCAGCACTTAGGAGGCAGAGGCAGGTGATTCTCTGTGAGATCAAGGCCACCCTGGTCTAAAAAGCCAGTTCCAGACCATCTGAGGCCCCAAGATGACCTTGTGTCAAAACAAAACAAAACCAAAAGACACCCCCCCCAAATTATGTCCCCACTTAGATCTGATAACTATCCACTAGACATATTAGATAAAAAGAAACTCCATAAATCTAATCATAGAGGCACATCCTGGGACATCTAAATGCAATCTCACCATCAACATCATGAGTTCTAGTCATTCTTGCCACTGTGTCAAGAGTTGAATCTCACAGGCATAGTCTTGTGACCCAGTGCTATGAACTGAAACGTATCCTCCAAAATTCACATGTTGAATCCTTGACCCTCAGTGTAATGGCATTTGACAATGGAGTCTGTATCAAATAATTAGGTTTGGATGAAATCGTGAAGGTGAGCCCTTGAGATGGCATTAGTACCTTTAGAAGAAGAGACACCAGAGATTATATTTTTCCCACTACCATGCGAGGAAATAGTGAAGAGGCAACTATCTGTAAGACAGGAAGAAGGTCTTCACCAGAACCCAATCTTGTACTGGCAAGCTTTAGAACTATGGTAAAATAAATGTGCATTTAAGCCACCCAATCTTTGGTATTTTTAGGGTATATAAAGTAACTAGGACATGAAGAAATACCCTAACAGATATGCCTGAGAGTTTTATATGCAGTTGATGAAGAATCTTTTCATTGACCCCGAAACTCTGATTAGCTTCAGCTTGTCACCTCCCTTTAAGCCTTGCCTGTTTTCAGGCACATTTCTCTTGATTCCTCACCTTTCCAGTCTTGTATTCTCAGGTGCCTATTCTCCATCCCTCATCAAATATGAGCACTAGCCCTTGGCCCTCACTCACTTCTGAGCATCTCTTCTAATCTAAATCATCTATCCTAAGACTTCAGTTTTGGCCTAGCTTCCCAATTTAGAGCCCTTACAGATGCTCATCCATTTGTGGAATATTGCCTTCACTATCTTCATCTGAAAATGTCTTAAAAACCACCCCATAGAAATAGTACCTCTCTACTGCACAAGCCTTTCTCAGTTTGTTTCTCCATCCTTTTTGTGCTTCCTGTATTTTGGTGACATAGCAAGTCTCTACATAAGGTCTTCTCTCTTATAAAGAAATATAACGTTCTCTAGGAAAGACAGTTGCTTCTGGTGATTTATTTTAGGGACATCACATTCTATAATTTAAATGTGCCCACCATTCATTTGTTGGAAACTTAATTGCTCATTTCATATGTTCGTATTTGGAAGCAGGATCTTTGGTAGCTAATAAGCCTTAGAAGGAGGCATAGCAGTGAAGTCCTCATAACAGGATTTGAATAAGCTTTGTAAGAAGAGAGATTTCAGCTGATGTGCTCCTCATGTGTCAATTTCTGCCATACTATGACATGGGAAGTGGGCAGTCATCATATGATGGCCCCTTGATCTTGGATTGCCCAACATCCAGAACTGGTAACAAAATAGACATTTCTTCTTTATAAACTATCTAGCATTAGATATTCTGTATAGCAAGAGAATATAGACAAAGAAACCAGAGAACCTAACATATTGGCTGGAATGATTAAATAGGTAGTAAGGAAAACTCCCCCAATAAATAATGAACACTAATAAATAGTTGTATACAAGGCTTTTGCCTCTGCGGGAATAGATTGATGAGTACCACATGATTATTTTTCTTCAAGAGGCTTAGATTCAGATGTTTTAAGACAGGTCCATGAATTTATAATTTAACAAGAATTGGAGGTTTAATGTGACAGCTATTATGGAATTCAGGCATCCCTGGTCCCTCAAAGACTTGGTTATCCCAAGTGACATGCATAGCTCATTAAACTTGCCTCAGAGTCAATACCCACTCCTACACAGTCCCTTACTGCAGACCAAGCAGTGGCTAAAAAATAGTTGAATACTCCAGATTAAATGATTTCTGTTTCCTCTTTTGTTTCCAAACAATGTGTGCTAAAGATGACTTATGAGACTGTAATGACATCTGTAGTGGTGAGTTACCATGGGGGTATGAAAAGAGCCCCATTGGAGGACCCAGCGTACCATCCAGAAGGCCAATGTGAGCAATAGCTTTCACTTTATCTTGCCATCACTATCAGTCAGCCTCCTGCAGCCCTGACAAAGGATTTGGTTTTCTTGTTTGAATGCTCACCAAAAGAGTGCTTGTGGGTCCAGTGGTGATGGAAGAGACTGACAGAATTCTTGTTTCACAAATGTAGCCTGTAGGCCTTTAGCAGCTGGGGATCTGCTTTGTTATAAACAAAAATAATTCTGGACAGAGAGACCAAGATACCTCTCAGGTATCTGCATTAATGGGGTTCTGTTCAGAGCAAGGATCTTTTTCTCTTTTTAAAAATGCTCTTTCTCTACAAGTTCACTATGTTTAATTAGAAGTCTGCATTGAAACTCATTATCTTATTTTTGTTTCCCTTAAAAAAAAAAACCTCACCCAACTTGAAGTCAAAGCCTTTATTTTTATTAGAAAAGAACATTTCACTATATCCCACTTGAAGTGGGAATGTGGTTCTGAGTGGAAAGCAAGTTTTTAGCTTTGAATACAAATGCTTTAGAGACCAGAAATCATAGGGTTTGGATTCTACTTACCAGGAGGTCAAGTTGAGCCTGAAAATGTATACCAAGTTCGGTATGGATGCTCAGATGTGCTTTGTATTCATTTCTCACTGCTGCTGTGAACAAATTACCTTAAGCTTAATGGCTAAAATACAACCTAAGTTTATTGTTTTATGGCTTGAGAAGTCAGAAGTTCAGAAATGCGTCTTACTGGGCTAAAGTCAAATTGTTGGCATTGCTGGCTCCTTTCTAAAGGATTTATAAGAGACCATTTTCCCTTATCTTCTCCAACTTCTAGAAGTTGCCTACATTCTGTGATTCGTGGGCCCCTTCCATCTTATAGGCCAACAGTGAGCATTCAAGTTTTTGAAGTATCACATCTGTTTGCCAATGAGTCTTCTGCTATAACCTGGTACCTTTGAGGAGTCTTGTGATTATGCTGCACCTATGTGAATGATCCAACAAATTCTCCCTATATGAGCAACCTTAAAATTCCTTTAGCCATATAATGTATCCTTGCCAAATTTTAGGGGATTACAGTGTGGGCATCTTTGGAACACCATTACTCTCTTGGGGGTGCAATTGTCCTAGTATGGGCTCCAAGACAAAGGACTTAAATTCATTTATCTTAGATGCAATTATGAAGACTGAGCAATGCTGACATTAGTAATAGAGATGAGAGGATGTTCTGAAGAAAAGAGAAGCCTTCATCTATAAGGTGAATTCGCATTGCCTCTTTAGTTTCATTTACAATGCTCATATTAAGGAAGAAATGAAGAGCAGAAATTGACCTATTGGATTCATAGAAGGACTGACAATAAGTCCCGATGGTCCAAGATAAAATTATTTTCATTTCTTTAAGCATTCAATTTATCGTGTACATCAATTAGGGACTCCATAAATGGCACCACTTGAGGAACCTCCTTGATCTATCATTTCAAGCAGGCAGCAATAGGTCTGAAACAGAGGACAGCCAGCCAGGCAAAGCACTGGCAGGTCCTTTTATGAAATTAAGCCATCTATTTTTGAGATGATAGAAGGGTTGGACGTGCCAAATGAATATGTAAAACATTTAGAAACTGATCTTCATTGCTACTCTTATTCAATGAGTAACCTGAAGAGATAGGACTGTATGAGAAGTGAAGCTGAATTTTCAGTGTGGCATTTTACCGGGCTTAAGTTGTTAATGAATGCCTTTCAGTGTGTATTGAAAATATTCTTCCATGTTTAGTTCAATCCTCCCTTTTCCAACTTCTGCCCCAACAGCACATTCTCATTCTCTAGGAGAGCAGAACTTATTAAACTCTTGGTCTCAGAATGCCTTTCCATGCTTGAGAATGAGCAAGGAGCAGAGCTTCTGCTTATATGGGTTCTATGTACTGATATTTACTATGTTGGAAATTAAAAGCAAGAAGTTTTGAAAAGCATTTATCAATTTATTAAATTAATGATCTATAAACACCACCATATATTTTATATATAAAATATATTATAAAATAAATTATATTTTCCTTGAAAACAGGAGCTATCTGAGAAATAATGAATTGTTTAAAAGAAAAGTCAAATAGAGTCTTCTTTGTTTCATGAATTGTCAGAGGCCATGGGGGAACACACACACACACATATATATGTCTTTTTTTGATAAAGGATCTTCCTGTAGGTGCAGCTGGCCTGGATTTGCTATGGAGGCCAGGCTGGTCTCAAACTCACGGAGATCTGTCTGCCTCTGCCTCTCAAGTGCTGGGATTAAAAGTGTCTGTCACCACGCCTGACCTACCACATTGTATTTTAATATAGCTCCATATTTATAAAATATGACTTTTTCAAAACAAAAATTTACAGACCACTAACATTAATTTAAAAAATGTCTGGATCAATAGAAGATGAATTTGGATATGTAGTTGTCCTTTCACTCTCTTGTGATACCACACACGTAGAAAATGGCATTGTATAGTTACAATACCATCAGACTGCAAAAAGCAAGTCATAGCTGGGGATTGTTGTGATGGGAGTTTTGACATGGTAGGACCTCCGAGTGGGTCTTTGGGATTCACAGGGGTTCTTTGACCACACTCTGAGAAGCACAGTTATAGTATGCATTTCAGCAGGGTGTTAGTATTCTGCCAACCTCTGTTTACTTAGCACACTTGTAGATTATAGAGACTACATTCTACTGTAAATGAAGATAGTCTTTAGAACTGTAAGAAGTAGAATAGGCAGGTTGTTGGCACGTGGTCCACCCTCTTTTACCCTAAGCTTCTTTATACCTATGTCTGAACTACTTTTTAATCCTCCATTTTGTTCTGAGAGTTTTCAAACCAAAGACATTTTTGTAAGGTATTAAGAATGAATTAAGAATAAACGTCAAATCCTTTTCTAAATTCCTTTTTAATAAGTAAAAGGTAGAACGTTATTGTGCTATGAAGGTATAAAGTCAAAGCACTTGACCAGTGCCCCCTTTGAACACTCCTTGGAGTCGTTACTCAACCACATTAAAAACAAGTTCAAATATTTTATTTCGTTCAATCTCAAATATTGGATACCACTGGGAGGGAGTAAAACTTTGAACAACTTGTAGTAGTTTATGTGGAATACACTGTATGGTGCATTTGTAATAGTCTGGCAGCATTTATGGTTTCCATCACCAACAGCAGGATCCTACTGGCATGTAGGGGATAGAAGCAAGCTACAGATCAATAACACTTGGCCCCAAATGGTAATAGGGCAAGGTGGAGAAACTGTGCTATAAAGAATAAGTTTATTTCATGATCGAGAGATAGCTCAGTCAGTAAAGTGCTTGTTGCACAAGCATGGGGACCTGAGTTCGGTCCCCAGAATCCAGGTAAAAAATGTCGGATGTGGGAGTGTGCACTTCTAAGCCCAGTACTAAAATACGGGTGAGACAAGCAGATCCTTGGGCTTTGTTGGCCATCCAGACTAACCTAATTGGCAAGTTCCAGCTCCACGAGTGATCCTATTTTGGGAAAATAAATTTTAGAAAGGTGGACAGAACATGAGGGATGGCATCTGATGTTCTCCTCTGGCCATCACAGGAACATATACATACAAAAATAAATAAATAAAAATGAAAATATTATTAATATTAGTAAAATAATGAAAAAAAACTTTATCTTCAATTTTCATCTTAGAATCCCAGCATATCTTTTCTAAAGGCAGTATTTATTCTGCTTTCTTAAATGTGAACTTAATCACTTCTTTAATCACGTATTTTTAGGAATTTTTAGAATGCTAATATGATGACCTTAATAAAGTTATACATTGCATGTTCTGGATTTCAGTATGATTGAGTGAATTACAAATACAAGGAAACATATTTTCCTTGAAAACAGGAGCAATCTGAGAAATAATGAGTTTTTCAAAGAAAAGTCAAATAGAGTTTTCTTTGTTTTATGAATTGTCAGAGACCATGGTCTAGCATATCCACCATATAATATGTGGCTTTGGGGGAATGCAGGCTGTTGGTTAGCTTCTGTTGCTGGGAATGGAACCCAGAACCTTCTGCATGGTAGATATAAGTGCTCTACTACTTCCAGCTCAGGGACTCTTATTATGAAACTCGTTCAGAAGGGCTGTTTTCAGTAATAAATTTGGAGCATTTCTCTTGGTAAATCATTTTTCAAGGCAAATCACTTTAGAATCTTAGGTTAACTGAAAAACCTAATGCATCTCATTATTTTTTATATTTTCTTCAGCTTAGCAAATATTCATTCTGTTTGAAATAAATAGAAATAATAATTTTATGCCAATATTCACTGGTGAGCACACACAGTGATCATGTGTGAAGTAAATCTAAGCTGTGGTGATCCCATGGTTAAAGAGCACAGCTTCGGAGCTGGGAAACTTTCGATCAAGTGAACAAGAATAATTAAGAAACAGCCTTGTCAAAGTCTTCTAAATATAAAAATCTTTTTCATGTCTTGTAACTGTAGATATGGTTGTTACATGATATGACAAAGATTTTTAGATTTAGAAGAGAGGCTTCACTGGAAGCGGGGGAGAGATGAGGCCACAGTTCTCTTTGAGTGTTCCAGAGGAGCCAGAACATGGATTGTTCACTGCCAATTACGGCGCAGAATTAAAATTTGTCATCTACAATTATGGGATAGAATTACTGTTCTGAACTGTAATCTCCAATTACTATGACACAGTTAGTGAAGATAGAAACCCCGAAATGCCAGGCAGAAGGAAGGGGAAATGGGCAGGAAAGGAGGGGGCAAATTCCACCCTTTGTTTAGTTCTCTTCAAGTCGCTGTCATGTGGTAGGCCTTGGTAAGTGCATAATCAACATAAAATTACTCACAGTCCACACTCCATTTAGTGTGCCAAATATTTAAAACTTTTCTCTAAAATAATCGCTGTCATAGCAACACCTATCTGCAAAAGCCACAACATGTTTTATATGTAAGTTAATAAGGGTTTTCTTGTGATCATTATGGTTGGCTGAAGTGTGGAATTATCCTGTGCGGGAGGAAAGAGCTCAGCAGTTCAATAAATTAAGGTTTAATGAATGGCTAGAGAATCTTAACCTTGAAGTTTGGGTATGAATGGCAGATTACTTATGGACATATAGAAATAAAACAACGTTTATTTCTATTTACAGTGATTATAATATTATGCTTTGCACTGTGCTGCTAGGAAAAAAAAAATATACTGAAAGGTAGACATTGGTTTATTCAGAAGAGCTCCCAAGGTGTTGGCTCTGTCTTGTTTAGGAGATTAGAAACTACATGCAGCCTGAAGGCAGTGGTGTATAGAGGAAAGGGCAGGCCAGTTACTTTGACATGCCCTCACTACAATTAGAATCTAGCTTCTTGGCCAAGTTCTTTCAACCAAAGGAAATGTTTAGAAAACACACATGTGCCCAAAATAGATAACCTAAAAAATCCCAGGCCAACCACAAATCTCTAGTCAATCTTAACCTGTCACCTATATAAGTATAAATGAAGTATATATGACAAATGGTATAAGACAGTGATTGAGGTCATTTAAAGTTATATAGTGTATGGTATATTTTATATTTGATGTCTCATATAACCCAGGCTGGCCACTTAATCACTATGTGCCTGAGACTGGCCTTGAACTCCTGATCCTCCTGCTTTTTCCTGCCAAGCGCTGGAACTGCAGGCTTCCATTAGCATGCCCCATTTATATGGTGCAGAGGCTAAATCCAGGGCTTCATACACACTAGGCAAGCACTCCTATCAACAGAACTACATCCCCAGTCCCATATGCGAAGTCTTTTTCAAAGGAATGTCTTCTGATTTGAACCTAAGGATCCTGGAAGGAAGAGCAGGATCACAGAACTCTTGAGGAGTTGTCGAGTTTAGACTAAGAAATTGAATGGAGAAGAGAAATTATGATCATTATTTTTTAGTCTTTTTGAAACAGTGTCTCCCTGTGGCCCCAGCGGGCCTGGAACTCACTACATAGACCAGACTGGCCTTGAAATTACAGAGATTCGCCTGCCTCTGCTCCCCCGTGCTGGGCTTACAGGCATGTGCCACTACACCTGGCTCCAGAAATTACATTATGCTTTCTTTTCTCTAAAGGTGCTTGGAATTGAACCCAGAGCTTTGTGCATGCTACACAAGTGTTCCACCATTGAGGATCTCTGCCCCCACCTCCACCCGACCCAGTGAAGGCCAGAGGGCTATTTTGGTTGTCATTCCCTAGGTGGCATCCACCTTTTTCCTTTTCTCTTTTTAATTGACTTTTTGTACACTTCCTACATCTTAATCATATTTAGATCCCGGGCTCCTGTCTGCACTCCCCGTAGGCACGCCCCTGCCAGTTTTCATGTAATCGATCATAAATATTAAGGCCTATGGAGAGTCAAGTTTGTGTCCCCAGAAGTTCCTTGGTATGACTTCATCCACTGGAGCCTAGTGAGTCTCTCTAGCATCACTTGATTAAAGAAGAGCAACTCTTCTTCACCCAGCAGTAATCAGCTGCTAATAGTTCTGAGGCTAAGTTTGGGGCTTCCTACCTATTTTCCCAGTTCTATGTTGGACTTTTGTCTGGGCTGAATTGGCATGGGTCTTGTGTATCCTGTCACCATTGCTGGTATGAGCAAGTTCCCAGAAGCATGGAAAACTGTATCCTTGAGGCCATGTACCACCCCTGGCTCTTATAATCTTTCTGCCCCATCTTCTGAAATGGTCCTTGATCCCTGAGTGGGTGAGGTTTAATATAGGAATCCTATCCAGGGACACACACTCTGCAGTCTCTTCTCTGCATTTTGGCAAGTTGTGACTTTCTGTACTGATCACTCTCTGTTTTATGAAGAGAGGTGCATTGATATGCTCTCTGACCCTGGTTCTGCTGTGTTTCCTGTACTGTCCTGGAACTTGCCAAGCAGGTTAGTGTAGCTGGCCTGCAAGCTCCAGGGTTATGTCTGTCACTGTCTTCCCAATGCTGGGATTAAAAATACATGCTACCATGGTGGGCTTTTTTTTAATGTGGGTTCTGCAGGTTGAATTCAAGTTCTCAAGCATTTTACAGACCAAACAGTCTTCCAAGTTCTGATGGAGGAGTTATTTAGATGTTTGAGAAGACTTAGCCATTGAGAGGTGTGATTTGGAATCTAAAGACTGGCTAGGATGGGCAATTCTGTAGGGAAAATCAACAGGTTTTAAAATGGACTCAACCTGAATTGCAATCCCATGGTCTTGCAGTGGGAAATTCTTTAACATCTCTGTGTTTTGGTTTCTCATTTATAATGTGGGCAAGGTTGTGATGAGGAGTAGATTCACGCAAATTAATGAGCAGCTCTTGAGTCTAGCCCTAACACACCGTAGGCAGTCAATACAGTACCCTGGGTTTAAGCAGGATTGACAATCTACTAAATTTGACCAATTTTACCTGTTTTTGTCTTCTGAAATATTTTCCCCTCTCAAATCATTAAGGAGAAAAGTACTTTCATTTCTCTTTTCTCAAATCCATTCAGACATAGAATCATTGGAATTTCATTCCCACATGAGGACAGAGCAAAGATTTCAGAATTAGACAGATTCCCACTAATTCAAATATTCATCCTGTTATGAAGTTCAGGAAATTATTTGACTTTATGTCTTGTTTGCACAGCTGAAGGTCATATGAGGTTCAAATGTGTCTTCAGGGTATAAAATCTCAAGAAGGTGCTTGGTGTAGAGTCAGCATTCAGAAAATGGCATTCACCTTTCCAGTTTATTGGGAGATCATCATATAATATTCTTACATTTATTGCCATTTAATCTTCAATCAACAAAATGATAAAAAAAAAACAGGTCTGTAAGGGAACATGGGGCTGTTTATAGAGGTGATAGGTAGATTTTGCATTGTTTGACCACAAAACACAGTGACTTCTGGGCAATTAGTCACTTGCCTAGTCACACTGCCAGAAAAACAGGTATTCTCTGGTAACACACACACACACACACACACAGGCACATAAATACTCATGCATCAATCAAGAATAAATGAGGAGAAAGGAAACTTGTTTCATTGGATAACTGTATTGCCTAGAGCACACTGTCTATGTGATTCTGTATCTATGGGACCTATTTTTACAATTTTTTATTTTTATTTTTATTTTATGTGTGAGTATTATGCCTGCATGTGTGTAAGTGCACCCATGTTACATAGTGCCCGTGGAGAACAGAAGAGGGCATTTGGTCCTTTGGAACTGGAGTTATGGATGGTTATTAGCTGCCATGTGGGTGCTGGGATTCGAACCTGGGTCCTCTGCAAGAGCAGCCAGTGATCCTAACTGCTGAGCCATCTCTCCAGCCAAGGAACTACTTTTTTAAAGCTGTACATTGTGGATAAGTGAGAACTAAGAATCACAATTATTTCCCACGGAGGTATTTAAATTCTGCCTTTCCTGTGAGGCTGAACAGATATTCTTATCTGGAGAAAGCTAATTCTGTCTCCACTTGCACATTGCTGTCAAGAGCCTTATCTGTTCTTTGGATCTTCCTTTGGCCTGGACACATTAATGAAAGTAATCCATTAATAGATAAAAAATATTTGATACGGATTAATTTTATATCTATGAGACAGCCATGATTTATCCTGCTTTTAAAAGTTTTAAACAAGTGTCTATTAAATACCATGATGATTATTGTTAATTGTCAACTTGAGATCTAGAGTCACCTGGGAGATGGGCTTCTGGACATGCTTATGAGGGATTTATGTTGATTATGTTAGTTGATGTGGGAAAATCCATCTTAATTTTGGACAGGACATTCCCTGGGCAGAGGACACTGGTCTGCATAAAATGGAGAAAGCAAGCTGAGTACCAGGGTGTATTCACCTCTATCTGTTCCTGACAGTGGATGCAATATAGCCAGCTGCTTCACGATCTTGTTGCCTTGACTTCTCTACCATGGTAGGCTATATCTTTTAACTGTGAGCTAAAATAAACCCTTTATCTCTTAAGTTGCTTTTGTTGGGGTACATTATCACAGAAACAGGAAAAGAAACTAAGAGAAATATCTATTATAGGCATAATGCTATCAATATATTGTTAATTCTTGATGTTAAAGCATTTATCTCTAGAGTTAATTCTAAATTTCTCTGGTTTATGAACGTTTTCTCTTGCTTTTCATACAACTTGTGTTTAAACAAAATTGTCATGTCACTAGACCAAGAGAGAAAAGTCTGAATAAAATATATTTTATTATATAAACATAGATGCTAAAAGTTAACAAAAACAATCATGAAAATTATAAATGTTTCTGAATCCACCTTTTGAAGTTTCTAGCTGTACTCCTTGAAGACTTATAACTGAAGGTTAAAAATTTCTTTGCTATTGATATAGGTGAAGAGAATGATTCTAATTTTGTAATTAATAACTTCAATTATAGAGAAGAAAGGAAACTATCTGATTGTTTAATAATCAAGAAAAACATTTTGGTTCTGGTTCTATTGACTTGCAGTTTAAAAGCATTTTAAAATTAATTACAACCCTCTATCAGCATAACTAGTTTTCTTGACTAACTGTTGTTCCTTGTGGACAATCCATATTGAATAGTCTGACTCACAGGCTAGGAATCAAGTAATTCCAAACTTTTCACTGCTAATTTGTAACCACAGTCCAGTTTTCTAAAATTATGGAAGATATGCTTTCAGAGAAATTTTTAAATAGTGAAGAATGACTATAAAATGGAAATTAACTTTCTTCAGTTCCACAACCCCCCAGACCCATTGCCCTAAAGATATGAATACCATTCCTAGTGTAACTTTATATGAACACTTTAATATATATGTATATGAAGTTCAAATTTATTCATCAGTTAAAGATCACTTAATATCACATTCATTTGAATTCTATTAAGCATTTAAAAAGAATGAGAGAGACCTCCATGCATAACAGAGTAGCGGGGATGCTCTCCTTGTAGCGCTTACATCCTGGTTTTATCCCTAGCACCCAGGAGCTCTGTGTGTGCTAATATGGAAACCATTCCAAGATTTATTTATTGAATAAAGCAAGAACTTTAGTCTTTGGTTAGTCATATATGTTGCAGATATTTTCTCAGTTGGTCTTTTACATTCATTATAGTATTTGCATCTTAATCTATTTGAAATTTGAAACAATTATCGTTAATTGAAATAGTTATTTTCAGTTTACGGTCTATAAAGCATGACAAGAGTCTTAGATACTGTGCAGTGGAAAACTAATTGAACTATAGAAGCAAGATTTAAAAGACGTTGGAGGCAAAGCATGCGATACCTTTCGGATTCTGTCATACCGCTTGCTATACACTAACGTGATTATCTTAAATTTTTCCCTCTGCTATATTTTCTTGCAAAACAAACTGAGATGTGTGTGTAGATGAAAGGATATTTGTTAAAAGCACTGAGCATTGAAGTCTCCAAGCAGCAACCAAGAGGTCACCTCATTTTATGGCCTTTATTAGACCTTTCCTGTGTTCAAAAGAAAAACAAGTATTCTAGAAATGTCAGTAATCATTTAAACACATACAATTTGGTTGTTTTAAAAACAGTTGAGTGTGTGGGGCTGCTATTGAAAACTGAGGCTTTCTACATTAAAAGCTTCTGTTGATTCACAGGAAAATGTTAGGGTCTTCCATATAGTATACAAGGCTGTTTGGAACCTGCCCCAAGCTGATCTGTGCATCCATCATCAGCCCGTACAGCTACTCAATAGAATTCTAGGTCACTGACCCAAGCACAGGGAATGCCTGAAACTTGTCACAGGCCTGGCCATCTATGCAGTCTCCTCTTTCCTAAAATTCCTTGGATTATCTATACAGAGTATCCCCTATCTACTCAACTGTCCCATCCCTGCTTGTTGCTCTAGTTCAGCCATGGCCATGTTATAATGCAATTACCTTCCTGTGAATTACCATCCACCAGGAGATAGCAACCTCTCCAGTGAAAGGTCTATAGGTTGGATGTTTCAGTAGCACTTCCTAAGTTATTAAGGATTTTATGAACATGTAGGTAACTTTTACAATAAATGTAACCACTTCTCTTTGAAATTTTGATGATTTCAGTCCATGGAAGGAATTGACAATGGACAGATCAATAGAAAAAAGAACATATACATTTATTAGGTGACTAAACACCTAGGATAGTCACAGTTTCTTTATGGGACTCAGAGATGGTTAAGATGGCTGAACTGTGCTAGAGCTAAACAAAGAGGTTGGGGTATGGGCTTCTGGGGAGAAAGGAGACAGAATAATGTTTAGAAGGTTGGAGGAGGTGGTGATCAGTCAGGAAGGATTATATTGTGAAGAAGATGAAGTCTCTCTGATATCAGCCATCCTTGGTCTTCTCCATCTGTGCCAGTTATCAGACCATAAATTCTTCCCATGCAAAGATTACTCTAAGGCGGAAAGAAGCAAGTCAGATAGAAAGAGCCCCTTTATATCACTGACTGTGTTCTTCATACTGTACGTTTCCTTATAGATATAAATTTCATTACCATAAACCAGCATTTGAAATTAATCTTTGTCTGCGAAGGTCTGCAGTTTCTCCACATATCCATCTTGCAATATGCCAAAGAAATAGATTTTGGAGAAGCAGCTTGGGGTCTCACAAATGCATAACTGGATGCAGAGAGCTATGATTTTTCACATTTTAATTTCACTGGAGCTATCATTTGTGCCACAGAAACATCACAAAGGTACAAGGAAATCTCTCTCTCTCTCTCTCTCTCTCTCTGTCTCCCCCTCCCTCCCTCCCTCTCCCTCTCCCTCTCCCTCTCCCTCTCTGTGTGTATGTGAAGATACACATCTGTATGTGGTATGCATCCATATCTATGCATTTGAAGAATAGAAGATAACACTGGGTGTCATTCTTCAGGTGTCTTCCATCATTTTTTTGATTCAAGGTCTCTCAGTGGCTTGAAACTCACCAATCAGGCTAGGCTGAGCGACCAGTGAGTCCCAGGAATCCACTTATTTCCATCTCTCCAGAACTGAGATTACAAGTACACATCACAATGCTCAGCTTTTTCGTGTAGGTCTATGCACTGAAGTCTGGTCCTCATCCTTGCATGTCAAGCATTTTAGACTGAGCCATCTCCCCAGCATCCTGCCATATTTTATATTAAACTCTTACCTTAAGTTGTAATAGGTCTGGGACAACCAGCAGTGGCAGGCTCTTGCAAAAGTGTATTGTGCTAATCATTTACCCTTGGAACCTAAAGTAGCAGAGCTCTCTCTGAAAGCCAAGTCCGGAGGAATGCAGCTGTCACTGACCAGAACAATTCAGACAATGGAAATCACTAGTGATTCAGAGTGTGGCTATGCATGATGGAAACTGGCCAAAGGAAGAAGATTTAGTGTAGGATAAAATGTTTTATTCTTCAAACTAGTGAAAGAGGAAAATATATAATAGGTTAAACATTTCTGGGAAGATCCAAGTGAAATGAGAGACAGTGGCATTGATTTCTATTTTCTATCCCTGAACTTTGAGTTACAGGCAAGATTAGCCTAAAGTATCCTTATATTGACAGTGAGAAAAGAAAGGCAATTTTCTCATCACTAACAGCTGAGTTGTCAGGCTCAGTTTGGTGTATGATGTTGGGGAAACACTATTTTATGAAGCTTTCTAACTGATGTCCAAATGCTCTCAAACAAAAGTGTTCTCCAGGGAGTCATAGCTCCTAAATCCAGAGAACATTGTGCTTGGGCAGTCATTACTAAAATCTGCCATGCCAAAACACTCATTCTCCCACTGCAGAGAAAAGTGAAAGGTGAAATAAAGACTTGTAATAGATACTTTCCTAGACTTTTTCATTTCTGTCAAGTTTTAAAACTTTAATACAGTTTATTTTCATGCTCCTTTTTTTTCAAATTTCCTTTAGAATCCATGGGAAACGTTTTTTTTTTTTTTCTTTTTTTCTGCCCATTTATTTTCTGTTGACTTCAGGAAAATTATCACACAGTGGAAAAATCTACATATTTAGGTGGGATACAGGCCAGTGATCTTAGCACTTGAAATGGAGACAGTAGGATCAGGAATTCAAAAGAAACCTTGGGTAAACAGCAAATGCAAGTTTAGTGTGGGCTTCATGAGAGCATGTTTCAAAAAACAAAACAAAACAAAATACATATGTTTATAGTATATTCTGATATGGTGAATTAAATTTCCAGGTTTGTCCAAATCTTTGACTTTATAAACACAATGTTGTCATCTACAGTGATCATGCTCAAGAACCAAATAATTAAAAAAAATTCTGCAAAATATTTTCATGATGCTTTAAATAAAATTCCAGTTTTATATTGGGCTACATTCATAGCTATGAGGGTGCACTTGCAGTCAACGAGTCACCTGATTACATTTTTGTATAAAAAATGTAAGCATATGAATGTTGACGATTCAAGTAATTGTCATGGTGGTAAGATTAGGAAGTATATAAAAAAGAAACCAAAAATGCTTGGCATCAGGAATTTTAAAACTGGGGGTAGAGAGGTGCCTTAGCAGTTAAGTGCACTGGGTGCTCTTTTAGAGGACTAGGGTATAATTCCCAGCACCTACATAGTAGCTAACAACCTTCTGTAAATCCAATTAAAGGGGATCCGATTCTCTCTTCTGGTCTCTGTGGGCATTGCATGCACAGGTGCACTTACATAGATCCAGGCAAAATGCTCATACACATAAAAGAAAAATACAAACAAAAAATTTAAAAACAATCAGGTGTGGTGGCATGCGCCTTTAATCCCAGCCCTCGGGAAGCAGAGGCAGGCAGATCTCTGTGAGACTGAGTCCAGCCTGGTCTCTGGGTGGACTGGGACTAGGAGACCCTGTCACATTTTTTTTAAACACAATTTAAAATTGTTAGAAAGATCTGAGTTTTGTTTATGTTTGATTTTTTAAATTTTCATTTTAATTGAATTTTGTGATTTTGTGCAATATAGTTTGATTATTTCAGACCCACCCACCTATCTGTACCCTCTTCTAATACTGCCCCAACACCAAATTTCATATATTTTGTTATTTTGTTTTATATATATATATATATACACACACATACATATATTGTTCATATTGTTATATATAATTGACTTCTCCTTTCCCAGCAACTATGAGTTGCTAATAGTTCCTCAGCTAGGGCTGAGGTTTCTTATCCACTTCTCCACTTCTATGCCAGGACTGTGTGTGGCTGGAGCCTATGTGGGTCTTGTGCATGCTGTCATCATTGCTGTAAGTTCTTTTGAGCAACTACCAAGCTATTAGCATTGTTGTGAGCTCATATGAGTAACTTCCAGCTCTCTGGAAAACTGTTTCCTTTTTCATTATATACCACCTCTAGTTTTTACAGTTTTTCCACCTCCTCGTTCACAATGATCCCCAAGCCTTGTGTGGCAGAGATTTGCTTTGAGTGTCCTATTCAGGGATAATCACTCTGTGGTCTCTTATTCTCTGCACATTGGCCAGTTGTGGGATTCTGAGTTACTCATCATCTGCTGCAGGAGGAAGCTTCTCTGGTGAGAGTTAAGCAATGCATTTATCTCTGGCATAACAGTAAGTTATTAAGTCAGTTTAATACTACATCTATTTAGCAGAATAATAGTAGCAGGCTCTCCCCTATGACCTATGACCTCTCTAGCCTCAGATTTCAAGATCTGACTTTTCCCGATGTTTTCAGATGAATTGGAGTGATCTAGAGCCAAGAAGACTTGAACTTGAGCAACGTACTTTTTTTCTGCTTTTGCTACATTTTATTTCTTTCACTTCTCAAGGACCCATTTTATTCACATTGTCTTTTAGCCACACAGACTGTGTGGCACATGTGGGCATTCTATAGAAGACCCTGGGACATGCCATAGGTGCTGCAGTCTTCTATCTCTCCCTTGCTCTTTGATGTTCCCTACATTCCAAACTACTTCTAAGAGAGTACTCCACCCGCCTCCCCCTACACTTTATACAACACAAAGCTACTTCTGATTCCTCAGTGCCCTCCTGTAATAGGATAAAGAAAATCATTTTTCAGAATTAAGGGGTTTAAGCTTTATCTCACCATTTTAACAAGATGATTTGGGGAAACTTTTAGATTGTTAGGAAATTTGCAAGGATGGCATGGAAGAATTCATTTATGCTTTTCTTAGTACCTCCTCCCACACACACCTCAGTTTCTTTGAGACAAGGTCTTCCTGGTGTACCTTGGTTGGCCTCATCCTCTAGATTCCCCCTGCTTCTACCTCCCAAGGACGGGGAGTGCAGGCATGCTCCACCACGCACAAACGTTCTCTGTATTTTTGACATCATATATTGCTGAGGCACATTTGTTATAACTAAGAAACCAATACTGGCACATTACTAGTAACTAAACTCCAGACTTCCTTCACTTGTATTTCAGCAAGTTTTCTATTAATGTCCTTTTTCTGTTCAAGGATACATTTTAGGTGTCACATGAATTGAGTTGTCATGTCTCTTTAGTTTCCTTTGGTCTGTGACAATGTCTTAATCTCTTATTATTTTTCATGGATTTGACAGTTTTGTGGCACACTTTTTGATATTTTATAAAATATCTCCAAAATTGGGATGGTCTGACATGGTTTCTCCTGATTATACTAGGTTATGGATGTTTGTGCAGAATATTACAGGAGTGATGTTCTTTCCAATTCCATTATGTCAGCAGTACATGCCATCACTATGACTCACAACTGGCGATACTTAACTCAATCACCTGGCCCGGGAAATGCTTGTCAACTTTCTCGACTATGCCGTTATTTTTTCATTCAAACCGCAAACTGAAGCTTGTGCTTATTAATGATGGGAAAGGGGCTAATCTCTCCCTAAAGGGGAGAAGCATCTAAATAAATGTTAGAAGGGTAGTCTCCTCTTAATTTACTAGTTCACTTAATTATGTCAGTATGGATGTGTATATATTTCATTTTATACCGTGTAATAAATTAGCACTATACTAATATTTATTACTCAGAAATGCTATGCTTGCCATTTGTAACTTTTTGTGGCTGACTGTGTCCCTCTGACACATTCCTTCCATTGCTTTCCTTCTTTCCTTCCTTCCCTCTCTCTCTTTGAAACAGTCTCACTATGCAACCCAGGCTGGCCTTGAACAAACTATGTAGCTCAGGATGGCCTTGAACTAATAGGATTCCTGCTTCTTTTTCACAAGTGCTAGTATTGTAAGCCTATGTCATTATGCTTGGCCACTGCAAGTTACTGTATGCTATCTTGTTATTTTCCTTCTTCCAGGTCCACTATCAGATATTTATCTAAAGTCTCCTGCTTTCTTTTATTGGAGAATGGCATAATCTCTCCAATGTAATAGGTACTTTAATAGGAGTCACGTGTCTTCACATGAAATTTGATCACACTTATTGATTTATTGGTATAAGACTCACTTAATGTATTTTATAATAACCTTTTATTATACCTAAATGTTACACTTATGTAGTGTCAATATTCTGACTAAATACTGTTCAAGAAATAATACATGTTTAAAAAATTTCCCTTTGCCAGATGGAATAAACTCTACTAGCTTATGTTCCATAATTTGTAACTATTTTATTATAAAATAGAAATCTGACTCACTTAGATTTTAAAAATTATCATCCAAGAGATCTGTCCTTATGTAAATGTTTAAAACAGCACACACATCCCAAATGTGGAGTAGGAATCTCATGTACCATTTTATAGGCTAAATGCCTGTGTTCCACCAAAATTCATATGTTAAAGCCTAATTCTCATTAGGATGGCATTTGGAGATAGACCCCTGAGGTGGTGAATTAGCCTATAAGAGCTGAGCATTCATCTGTGGGATTAGTCCTGCTTATGAGGAGGCACTGGAGCTGAGCTTAATAGCTCATTCCTATAATCCCAAAACTCAGGAGGGCTGAAAGTCTGAGATCAGGTTGGCCTACATAGTGAGACCTTGTCTGAACAATAACAACAACAAAAGTCAACCAACCAACCAACCAACCAACCAACCAAGGTCTTCACATGGAAGGCAGATGCAGGTCATCAGTAGATACCAGACCTGCTTACACCCACATCTGGGACATTATAGTCTCTACAACTGGGAAAAGTAAATGTCAACTTTTCTACAGTGCTGGGGGATGACCCTAAGATAATAGAAAATGCACAATAGATAAACGCTGTGTCATTCTGTTATGTGCACTCCTGTCTATTGATGTTCATTGCTTAAACTCCAGTCTGTTACATTGTTACAGCATCCTGAACTATGACACATAACAAGTGCCATCTAGCAATGATCTGGTAGATATGCTATTATTACCAATGTAATCCTGACCACGTCTATCATTATCTTTAAAAATGTCCTTTACAGTTCTCATTCCCCACCCAATTTTTAGACACATCGGGGTTTGAAAACCTGAGAAAGTATTTCACAACAATCAGCACTGAAGAGAAAGCCAAATTCCCCAGGGTTTAGTGGGCAGCTGAAGTATTATAAAAAAAAAAAAGATGCCCGCTTGAATAATTTTAGGTTTTTGCATGGTCACACCTTCATCATCAAATAGCTCTGGCATGAAGATTAAGACATGAATGAATCTCAACCCCAGTCTGAGATCAAGACTTCTCTCTTTTCCCAGACAAGATTTCTTTATGGTTTAGAGCAATGGTGACCCTCTTCTCCAGAGGGGAGAGGTAGAATGTTTTAAGATAGATGTGCCAGGTATTCCTATATGGATTTAAGGTTTCAAGATTCCAGGGTTCTCTTCTTTGGTACAAAGCCTCTTTCTATGGGTTTGTTGTCTCCAGCAAAAGTAGTTGAGGGTTTGGTAAATGGCAGCTAACAACTGTCTGTAACTCCAGTTCTAGGGGATCTGACAGCCTCTTCTGCCCTCCAAGGGCATTGCATGGCACAGGTGCACTTACCTACATGCAGGCAATACACACATACACATAAAATAAAAATAATAAATAAAATATTAAACAACTCTATGATAAGCAGCCTTTGTGTGTGTGTGTGTGTATGCACACATGTGTGTGCATGTGCTGACATGCATACACAAGTACACAACTGTATTTTGTGACATCACAGATTGATTCACCATTGAGATGAGAGCTGGGTTCCAGGGACCCCTAGCTGTGCTTCCATGAGCTTTCACTAGTGTGGTAATGTGTACTGCTTTTGCTGGGTATCTCTCCTGATTTTCTCTGTCCATACTTTAAGTACTGTTAAAATCTAATGAAAACTACTTCTGCTTAGAAACCTAACATAAGGAAGCTTCTCTGATGAGAGCTGAGAGATGCATTAATCTATGGGTTTACAAATAAGTCACTAGGAGTCAGTTTAACACTATGCTTATTTAACAGAATAGTAGTAGTATTAAGCTCTCCCCTATGGGCCTGTGGCCTATCTAGCCACAGGGTCATAGGCCTGATATCAGTAGGAGGTGAGGGCTCCATCTTGTGAAGCAGACCTTAAGGTCAATCAAAAAATGGTTGGTTATTCCCATTACATTTGTGCCACTATTGTACTAGTGGGTAGATCTTACCAGACAAGTTGTTCTTATAACTCTCAGAATTCACAGTTGGGCAAGGTTAATGATTACTTTTCTCTTTAGATAGCATACAAAGCCCTTCCAGCACTATGAAAGGTAGCCAGTAGAGATGAAGCCTTAAAGTCAGTACTGGCTTGATTAATTTCTCTTTTTTTTGTTTTGTTATTTTCTAGAAATCATGTGTGTAGTGTCTTCAGCAATAGAGTCTAAGTCTAAGTTCTTGTGGGTAATCAAGAGCAGGGACAATGGCCAGTATTGTTTGAGGGTGTATGCTCGTCAACAGCTTCAAAAGAGGGAGTCCATCTGTGACACTGGGTATTTTCTTTGCTAGCCTATGGTATCTAGTAGTGGCAATGTCCCCTTGTTATAGCTAACTTCCTCATACAGAAATGGTGATTAACCCAGACACTCACACTTGCCAACATGAGGAAAATAAGAGACTTCAGAGTCCTTAGCCCTTAATAGGATACCTATGGAAAAACCTCTGCTACTCAAGACTTAGGGAGCATTGCAGAAGATGGGGCAGAAAGATTGTAAGAGCCGGAGGCAGTGAATGGATGATTACAAGGAAACAGAGTTTTCTAAACAGCTGGGAAGGTGTTCATATGAACTCCCAGATATGGTGACAAGCATACAGAAGACGGACACAAGCGCAAGGCAGACAAAATCCCAGCATAGACACAAGGAAGTGGATAAAAAACACAACTCTAGCTGAGGAACTATTGGCATCTGATACCTTCTGGCAGAGGGAGAGTCAATTTTTTAAGGGCGTGGCCCTGGATAGGTTAACCAAGTTCTAGTGCATAAACCCAAACCAAAGGGCATTTGGGGACACAGGTTTACTCTAGGCCTTAATACATATATAACAGAATATATGAAATTAGGCAGGGGATATTAAGGAGGGGGTGCAGATAGGTGAGAAGATCTAAATATGACCAAAATATATTGCATGAAATTTGGGAGAAATTCAGTAAAAATTAAACACAAACAAACACACACACACACACACACACACGTAC
>NW_008355477.1:1766048-1773867 GCF_000622305.1 Nannospalax galili
GAGTGAAAGAATACAGTGCTCTTCAAGATTTATTTAGGAAAACTTCATTGGCTTTCTTGCATATATGTAGGAAATAGACTGAAACTTATCAAAACTTACTTCAGTCCAGATAAGTCTTAGGATAGATTCTGATCAAATTTCAGCCTGGGTGGTGCTGATTTCTGAGTCTCAGCATGTGAGGACACTTCACAGACTGTGTGTTTATGTGGATTTTCAAGTCAATTTCCAGTGTTATATTCCATTTCCTTTTTGCACTTGCACTATTTCAGGAGAATGAAAGAACTAATCATAACACTTTGTAGTTCTTTTGCACATTCTCTCCTCCCAAGGAGCTAAAATTGCTTCACACAGAGTTCCTCAGAGATCACCAGAAATAAGTCTCTGAGGTAGGTAGATCAAGCAGGCTGCCAATGTTTTCATAATTGTCGGGATGAGGAAAATGAGGCCACAAATGAGATGTTTGCTAAGGTCATCACTAAAAAGAATCCAGGTGTATTTACTGAACAGCACAGTGAAAATATCCAAGGCTGAGTAAATCATGTGAAGTGGGTCCTACACTTCTTTGCAAAACAGTCAGAGGGAAGAGGAACTCTTCATGTGATGGAACCCTAAGAAAATAGTATGCTTGAATTGTAGAAAGATTATGACTTCTTTTCAAAACTCCCTGGAGAAAAAACAAACCCTACCTCTCCTTCCACATACATGGATTCATCTAACCAAATATATCTTTTTAAAAATTTTATTTATTCTTTTTAAATTTTACATGTATGAATGTTTTGCCTGCAAGTATGTAAGCGCACCAAATGCTTGCATTGCCCCTGGAAGCCAGAAGAGAGTATTGGATCCTCTGGACTGGAGTTATGGACAGCTGTTAGCTGCCAAGTGGGTGCTGGGAACCGAACCTGGGTCCTCTCCAAAAAAAACAGTGCACTTAAGTACTGAACCATCTCTCAGTACTGAGATGCATATAAACTTCTAATGGGAAATGAAAGTGTAAGCCCTTGAACTATTATTATTACTATTATTTTAATTATTCAAGAAACTGAAGTGGCCATAGGTATTATTTAATAGATGAGTGTTAGATAGAGATCTGTAGCCTTGGGTTGTTTCATGTCTGTCAGAGAAACAAAACTCCTAACCTCCCTAGTCACTGGCATGATTAGAAATGTTTATTCACCCTTTGACTTGAAGACTGCTTATCACTTATTTGTCACCGTATCTAAGAGCTTTTAGTGAAACAGATATTTACAGACCTGTGACTTTCTTGCTTGTCCTTTATTCTATTCAAATAAAATGTGCCATTTAGCAAGTTCTTTCTGTTTCCCATTACTTTTGGTCTTCATTGCATAGTCCCACAGCCCCAAAATTAGCCTTTCAAATACCACTTTGGCTCAGAAAGCATGTGGACACAATGCTCAGTGGGTCCTGAGTCATTCTTTTGCTTACAAATTTCCAAGTTCAACATTTTTTTTTCTGTTTGCAGTGTTGGGAATAGAAATAAGACCTTCCACATGCTAGGCAACATTCTACTGGGAGCTATGTCCCCAGCTCTTCTTAACCTGGAATAATCTGGCAACTGTGGCTTTAGTGGATAGTGTATGAACTTACAAAATAATACACAAAACAGCTTATGAATAATTAGATGATAAGGTCATAAACATCCATAAGAGGCACGGTAATATTTTTTCTTCTATATCTCAGTCTGGCCTTGAATTTACGAAGCAGCCAACAATGTCCTTGAATTCTTGACCTTCTAGCATCCGTCTTTTGAGTACTGTAATTACAGACATGCACTACCATGCCCAGTTCATGCAGTGCTGGAGATTGAAGCCAGGACCTCATGTATGCAAGGCAAGCATTGAACAAACTTGAGTTACATCCCCAGCTCTAGTAAGGACTCTTACGATATTTTTTTCCTAATATCCTTCACCTTAACCTATTAAATTTTAATAACAAAAATATACTGTTTACCTGTTGATATGCTAATATTTTAATTTGTTCTCTCCATCCAAAAAGCATACTTTTTGCTCCATAAGCAGCATTTTTTTGCTCGCTTGGAGGCGGTATCACCAACTACTGAGAATGCAAAATCTCCAGGATAAAGCCAAGGTCCCATGCTTGACCTTTTCTGCCCATTGCAGCTTCAGTTCTGTTCAGACCAGGGGCATCCCTGCTATGCTGGCTGCAAATTAACCAGCACAACCAGATCTCCCATTGCTTCAGCAACCTTATGAAGTTGAGGCTAGACTTACTAATCCTCAGAATATCTTCAAGACATTTTCTGTTTCAGAAATGTTTTCATGTCATCATGTCTGACTTGCTCTTTTTTCCAGTGACACAGCTATAGCCAATATATAGTTCATTTTTATCAGTTTAATTAAAAGGTCTCTACATAGAAGTGCTTTAATGTGACATTATAGGTGTCATACTAGCAACAAAAGTAATCTGAGTAAAACCTTTTGGTATTAAGGTATATAAAGATAGAATTTTTTTGTGTGGTGAGCTTAGTGGACTTTAAAAACAACAACAAAATTACCTAACGCAACTTCACTTTTCCAATGCTAAAATCCTATTTTATATTCCTGTTGGGACAGCAAAAGTTCTCTGCAATTTGTGCTGCTTCCTTCCTCTGTTGTGGTGCTGGAAATGGAACCCATGGCCTTCATGTGCAAGACAAGTACTCTATAACCAAGCTGCATTACCAGCTGAGTTTCCTTTCCATCCTTCCCTCTCCTCCATTCCACTCCCCTCCTCCCGCTCCCTCCATCATTGCTCTCTGTTTTTCTCTCCCTTCCTTTCTCCTTCCCTCCCTCCCTCCCTTCGTCCCTTCCTCCTTCCTTCCTCCCTCCCTTCTCTTTCCTTCCTTCTTTCTTTCTTTCTTTCTTTCTTTCTTTCTTTCTTTCTTTCTTTCTTTCTGAATTTATAAGAATCAGAGAAGGATCTAACATGTAATGAGGGAAATGGGTGGTAGGCCACACTACCCTGGGAACTGTTGGCAACTGATTACTTCTGGGTGAGGGAGAGTAGATGTTCTTTAAGATCCCTAGATAGGCTGACTAGACTCCAGTGGATGAACTTGCACCAAAGTACTTCTGGGTACAAATTCTTGGCCAGATAGGACTTAGCATATATGACAGACTACATGAGGTCTGGTGGGGGAGGATGGAGGGTATGTATGGCAGGGTGTGTGTGTGTAAATTTGAGAACTATTGTATAAAATCCACAAAAACTCAATAAAATATTTTTTTAAAAGAAACCATGCAGTATTCAAATTTCTTTCATTTAAAGTAGTCATTATGAGATAAGAGTACTGTAAATTCTAGCCAAAGTTTTCCCTTAAGGTCACTCAGGTGAGTTTTTGGCCCCTTCTGTATTCTCTCCTGGCTCTGTTGCCCCTTTATCAATCCCAGCTGGCTTGTCATTTTTGCATATCCCTGGAATACTGATATTATTATATTCATTTTTTGGCAACCAAAAGATTAATGAACTTCAGAGAAGAAAAACGAAGCATAAATCTGAATATAGGGTTTGAACAAGGGAAAACATTAATTACGGAATCACACACCTTTATATTAAAAACTTCACAACTATGTGTAAACTGTCTGATATTTTGCAGTGAGAGTAAATCAATGTTTTTTGGTAGATTTTGAAAAATGTGTCATGAATTGCTGCTAAATAGATTCTGTCACTTTCAAAGCTTAGCAAATGATGTTTGAATACACTCTGTAATTGCTGAGCATTTGCAAATGAAAATTCTTTTATTTCCTATCTGAACAAAATCTTGGGTTTCCAGGACTAGAAACTGAAAAACAGGGAGGACATATTGAGAAGTGCTGACACTTTTATTCTGCACAGAATAAAATATAATTTGAAGACATCTACTTTTTCTTCCTTAAATTGACAATTTATAATAAACGTTCAGCGAAGCAAAAGTCCTCCGTGCCACATAATTTTCTGTAACTAAATGTTCATTTAAGGAGTATACATTCTTTCTCAAATAGAAGTTATATGAAGTTTTCAACATGGGTAATATTTGTGCTTACAAAGATCTTTTGTCACTTCGTCAAACCTTCCCCATTTGTATGTGTGACTGTGGTGTATCTATGTGTGGTGTGCATCTATGAGTGTAGGTGTGTGTGTCTATATGTTTGCAGGTGGGGGACAGAGAAGGATGTCAGATGTTTCACTCTATATCACTCTCTGCCTTAATTACTTGAGACAGGGTCTCTCACTGAATCTGGAGCTAGGCTGGAGATTGGTATGCTCTACTGATCTTCCTGTCTCTGCTCACCCACTCTGCACTTGTGCTGAGGTTATGGTGTATGTGGGGTGCTGGGAATTTGAACTCAAGTATTCATGATTGTGCAGCAAGAGCTCTTACCTGCTGAGACATCTTCCCAGCCCCAGGTGTATTTATTTCTGTATGATCCACCTAACAAAACACTTCTTGGCCAATTATGGCATGGTGGTAGGAAATTTGGAGCCTTAGCTGATTCCTCCTAATTGAAAGATAGGCATCAATATAAAATTCAAGAACAACGCCTACAAAATAGTACTATGACCTCAGCTTAACCTGTTCATTCTTGTAGGTTCTTTCCTTAGCACTTTCTTTTTCTGAACACACCCATTTAGTAGTGACCTGAAGTCTTCTGAAAACTTCCTTCTTGCTTTGGCTACTTATATACATGAAAAACAAAGAACAAAACACCAACGACCAAAAGCAACACACTGTATGCATCCCCTCCCCGCCGTTATCTCCTCTTAAAAGCAAAATGGCTTTTGACAAGATCGACATCTATCACGATGTATCAGACATTAATAGCAAAGTTTATATTCTCAAGTTGGATCACCTCCTGGGGTTATGTCTAGAAGAAAAGCATAAAATGTCTGTTTTTTATTGGAACTTTACAGTTATGGATAATATGCATGGCTATTATTTTTTGACACAGACGTTTTTGGCCATATAAAGGTCTATAGTACATTTTTTTCCTTCTCTTGTTTTCCAATGACGTGTTAGCTATAACTGTATTCTTTAATACTTCCAGATATCACACTGTCGATTTTTTTTAGAGGGAAAAGCATGTGGCAGTTTTGTATGAGCAATCACTCTTGTGAGGAGCAAGTGAAACAAGTCTCAGTTCATTACAAGCCATAAGAGAATGCACAGGTAGTAGCTGTTATTATCATGTGTGAATGGTTTACTTGGTGACTTTGGGGAAGAACTGTGTAAAGTTTGACAAGTTGTTCAGTCTTAGTCACATGATATGCTGGCAAGAGATTTAGATTTTAGAACCTCTCAGATTCATATCAAATCCTATTTCTACCACATCCTAGCTTTATGTCTCTGGCTGAGGTCTTACTGAATCTGTTGTCTCATTCCTATTCTAGAAGATACTGTCAAAATTAAATGAATTCACTTGTTGCCTTCTTCCAAGACCAGAAAATGAAATCTCTGGTTCATGAGATCTACCAGGTCTTACCTGAATAGGCCCAGCCAAGCATCTACTTAAAATTTTGAATGAGTCCAGTGATCGGAGAGATGGGGTTCTAAAGGGGATAGGACTGGAGTTCTATCCAGAAATGGGAATTCTATCTTGAGATTTTGGAGAGATTTTCTTTTCTTCATTTTTGAGGCCAAGGCACAATGGTGACAAAGAGTTCAAGGCCAGCTTCAGTTATATAGTAAGTTATAGGCCAGATTGGCATATAGAGAATGATCAAATCTCAAATAAAATAAGTGTTATATATTTCATTGAATTTATAAATCCATTCTCAAAAATACAATTGTAACAAACTCTCTTGATATCCAAAATCTCATAAAAACCAAGTTGAATTTAAAAAGTGGGATAACAGTAAGTTTTGGTGCTGGCACCAAAAATAGAGAAAGGCATTCACAGAGTGGTTAATTATTATGCTACAATCAGCAAGTAACTTGGTTTGAGAAATGGAGAAAGGCCTGGCACTCACAAGAAGAATGACATTTTCCTTCTGACTTAGTATGTATACATAAACCCATATGTATTTACTTAGTGTGAAACAAAAACTTTTAAAAATAATAGCTACACCAAACATGGCATATTTTACTTTCTACTTTGATATCGATTATATTTGAAGATGCTAGTTGTAATTTACTGAACTGACTTCATGAGTCACCAAGAGGTCAAGGCTACTATTTGAAATACAATGACCCACACAGATTTGGAGGGCACAGTCTTTGAAAATCCCCTGTTGACAAATGAGTCCCTCCATGATGTGTGTGGCAAAGGCTCCTGAATGCATCAACAAGCCATTGTTTGAGGAGTAGCTCACATAAGGAGAAAGCCTCTGTTCATATCGTACCTAATTTGGCAATGAAGCTCATAATGAAATTATGTTTGTGTGTAGAAAATGTTGACATAAAACACATAGATTTCCCTAAGTTGTATTTTTGATAAGAAGCATAAATTTACAATTTAATTAATTAAAAGATTTAACATAAATATAAACATTCATGACATACATGTAGACATTTTGCCTCTCTCTTATAGTGCTGTCCAGGCAGCTGGTCAGTTACTCATTTGAATGCACAGCAGTGATGACAGCATGCACAAGTAGTATGCAACCTTAAAGTAGACAAAAATCCCAGGACAGACATGGAGAAGTGGGTAAGAAATGTCAACCCCACCTAAGGAACTTTTGGCAACTGATGGCTGCTGGGAGGCGGCAGAGGCAGTCTTTATCTTTTTTTTAAATACTTTTTTAATGTTTATTTATTCACTTTTATTTTATGTGTATGCATGTATTGCCTGCATGCAGGTAAGTGCACCCGTGTTGTGCAATGCCCACGGAGGTCAGAAGAAGCTGTCAAATCCCCTGGGACTGGAGTTACAGACAGTTGTTAGTTGCCATGTGGGTGCTGGGATTCGAACCTGGGTCTTCTGTAAGAACAACCAGTGTTCTTAACTGCTGAGCCATCTCTCCAGCCCCAGACAGTCTTTTTCAAGGATGGGACTCTTGGTAGGTTAGCTAGGATCCAGAGGATGGATACACACTGAAGGACATTTGAGGACACAAATTAGACTTTATAGGCCCTATGATATATAATATATATATGGCAAGGAACAATAAAGGGAGGTGAGGATAGGGGAGGGGATCTAAATGCCATCAAATTACATTGCATGAAAATCACAAACATACAATAAAAAAGAAAATAATAAAAAAAAAATTTAAGAAGCAAGGCTCTCTATGCCAGGGATTAACTTTCCCTATTAAAATTCCTGCCACCATTAGCTTCTTACTCTTTCTGAGAATCACCTCCAAAAGGGATTGTTGTAGAGAAATGTGCTTTAAAGAATGACAGAATGCTTGAGTCAGAAGGCTTTTTCAAAGGCAGTGATGCTTGTAAATACCCTCTTAAATGCAATAACATGACACTTTGTGAATGTCCTTCTTTTTTAAAGGGGGAATACAGATAAATTTATTAGTTAAATACTGATTTTACAGCCATTTCACCTTAAGATAATGGTAACAGGTTGTGGGGGAGGGGTGAATGTCCTTCTATAGTGAAACTATAGCCTGGATGTGAAAAGTGTGTGTTGTAGCAAGGCTTGAGTTTTGTACAATTAAAATGGCTTTCTTTCTTTGTAAAACCTATCGTTAAATGATAAATTTGAGACAAGAAGAAAAACACCTCTATGGAATTTTCTCTATCTGCAATGAATGAATCATAAATTAGGTAGTAAATACATGAAGTTAATACAAATGAAAATCTAGCTCTCATAAATTGTACCGTCCATAAGATAAATTCAGCCTTTATGAGAAGCAAACCTTTTAATATTTA
>NW_008355477.1:1775254-1823569 GCF_000622305.1 Nannospalax galili
CATACACACACACACACATACACACACACACACACACACACACACACACACAGAGGAGATGATAAAAGGAATAAAAACAGTAAAATGAAACAAAATTTTACCTATGAGGGAGAGATTGGACAAGGTGAAAATGACTATGGGACCAGGAAAATATTCTAAATAGTTACAAATGAAGATTAAATTCAAAAACAGCATGTTCATAAATAAAAAGCAAAGTGAGGGGAAAAATGTAACTGAATTGAGTAACATAAGTATAAAAAAGAGAAAGTTTCAAATAAATTTAAAGCACAGAAATACAATTAAACATTACCAGCATAAAAGAATTACAAAATATTTTTAACCATTGGCAGTATACAATGTTGGTAATAATGTGGGTATTATTATTTTGAGATTGTGTATGATGTATGGGATGATGCCAGAGAGTACTTACACTGTTGCTGTTAGAGAGAGATGCTGAGAAAATATATGTGCTGGATAGCTTCTGTTGTCAACTTAACACACCTGGTTTGAGAGAGCTTCAGTTGCGGAATTGCCTCCGTTGCACGGGTATATGGTCGTGTCTGTGGGGAGTTTTCTTGATTGTTGAGTGATGTGGGAGGGCCCAGCCCACTGTAGGCAATGCCATCCCTGGGCAGGTTGTCTTGTGTTGTATAAGAAAGCAGACTGAACATGGGCGAAAGGAGCAACAGTAAGCAGTGTTCCTCCACAGCCTGTGCTTCCGTTTCTACCTTCAGGATCCTGCCTTGGGCTCCCTCTGTGATGAACTGTGACCCAGGAGATGTAAGCCAAATAACCCTCCCGCCAAGTTGGTATTTGTCAGAATGTTTTGTCACAGCATTTGAGAAGCAAATTAAGGCAGTAGATACAGATGTAAAATCAATGACGCTATACTAAAGCTTGAGCTAAAAGTTCTGGGAGGTAATCAAGGGTTGTGGCAATACTCTGTTATTTTGGGAGTCTTTTGGACTACCATGACCAACATCTCTAAGGGTGGTTTATCCTGTGTAGCACTGTGTTTCTTGTTATATAACCTTTACTTATATGGCACACACTCATGTTCAGAGATAGTATGTGTATTTTTCGGTAGGACATTGAGCTAATACATTTCCCTCTGGTTTTTCACACCACCTAAGCTTTATTTATCTATTATCTCTCCCTGTCTAACCTCCCTCCTCATTCCCCAGTAATAGTGCACAAAAATTCAACAAAAATATACTTTAAAAATAAAAATAAGTTAAAAACTTGAGCTCTCAATTTCAACTGGAAGTATGAAATCATGATAACATCTCATCCTAAAAATATATATTTTCTAACTTAGCTTAAGGAAAAAGACTCCAGAGGGAAATGTTTCTGGCAGTAATGAGCTTTGCTACTTCCTAGTGTTTGGGTTTAGACACCAGATTCCATTAAAAGCAATCGGGATTCTTGGAGACATGACTGATCCATGGGATAGGAAATGCATGGATGATCCCAAAACACATTGTTTAATGAGAAAGAAAATTCATAATGACCTAAGAAAATATCACTGATCACCTTTGGGAAATGCCAGGGCATCACCTTGCTATTTTGACAATTGGTGCATAAAGGGGAACCCACAAACATTTATTTTGCCTCCTTCCCCTTTCTCTCTCTCCTCTCTCTCTCTCTCTCTCTCTCTCTCTCTCTCTCCCTCATCTCCCACTTTTTCTCTGCTTGTCTGTTGGGGATCGTATTCTTATTCTGCATTTCATACAAACTGTAATCAGGTTAACAAACATTTGACCAGAGGAAGTTTTTTGTTTTTTTAAAAAAAATTTTTTAATGGAAATGCTTCAGTTAGGAAATGGAGATAAATGGACAGAATAAAATAGCATCTCTTTCTATCATTTGAAAAAGTTTACACAAGGTTTATAAACGGCTTCTAACAGTACACACACATATCATATGCCTCCAAATGGAAGTACTCAATTTTATCAATGAAATATTCTTACTCAAATAATAACTAACCTGGGACTGGACAGATGGCTCAACGGTTAAGAGCACTGCCCGTCCTTTCAGAAGACCTGAGTTTGAATGCCAGCACTCACATGGCAGCTAACAACTGTCTGTAGTTCTAGTTCTAGGGGATTCAATGGCCTCTTCTGTCCTCTGTGGACATTGCACAACATGGGTGCATATACATACATGCAAGCAATACATGCATACACATAAAATAAAGATAATAATAAAAAAAAACAACTAACCTGAACCTAATCTGATCTCTAGATCTGAATACCAAGTTGCAACAAACATACGATAAAAGGAATATGTTCTAATTCACCCACTGCTTCTCTCCAGCAACCCAAAGTGTTATGAAATAGATGTATGAAAATGTCACACCCAAACCTATTTCTTTGTATGATGATTAAATATTAATAAAATATCTATAACAGCAAGGAAAAATATGTTAAATTATACCATGGGTATATGGTAAACAACATCCATAATAAATAAAGGAAAACCTGTACAAAAATAAAGTACTTTTCTCAACAAATATATAGAAAAGAACTACAGAGATCAAAAGTACAGGAATCAAGATATTTGAGCCACATAAGAAGCACCAGGTATTTATTGACCTATATGTACAGTAAATTACCCATATCAACTCCATAATACCAGTGGGAGATTTTGAATATTGATTGTATATTTGGTAGCATTAAGGGATTACTATTATCCTTGGATATAACTATAAATTCATGAAATATTATATATATATTAATATTCTTAATAAAGACATATGATGTCTTGAGCTTTGCTTCATATAATCTAGGAGGTAAAGAGAAATATGGAGGAAAGAGATATAATAAGATTGACCATGGGTTAATTGTACAGTTCATTTCATAACTGATTTATGCTCATAATTTTTCAAAGTAAAATGTTATTTTAAAATTACAGCCCTAAGCAAAATATGGATTCTTAAATTTATAGACAAATATACCAATCACCACCCATCAAAGAAGCTTCTTTATGAAGAGACAGAGATAATTACAGAGTTCCACAACTGGTCACACAGAGATTGGCTGTGAATTGCCCAAGTCTAAGTGGCACATCTAGGATGCAACAACTATACCTAAGGATCATGGAACATAGAACAAAGTATGAAGAGAACACTAATGCATCTTTCAGCTCTCATCAGTGAAGCTCCCTCATGTAATAGAGGACCAAGAACTCAAAACATCACAAATGGCCGAAATGCAGAGAATGGGAGTCTGCAGAGTGTGGGTCCTTGGACAGGACTCCTATATTAAAATTCACCCACCCTCAGGGGCCATTGGAGAAGAGGGCTGTGGAAAGCTTGGAAGAGCCAGGGAGGTGCATTACCATACTTAAATAGTCCTAGAGGCACCTAGGACCCTTCTCATACAAACCTACAGCAATGGTGTCAGCATGCACAAGACCCATACAAACTTAAGCAGACAAAAACCCACCACAGAACTGGGGAAAAGAACAGCAGGCCCCAGCCTTAGTAGAATAATTATTGGCAGCTGATTACTGCTGGGTAAGGAAGAACTGATCTTCTTAAAGGGAGGGACTCTAGATAGGCTGGCTGGATCCCAATGGATGAACTTGCACTGAGGGCATCTGGGGACACTAACTTGACTAGATAGGCCTTAACACAAATGACAGAATGTATGCACTCCTGTTGGGGGGACTATGGGTGGGTGCTAAAGGGGAAAGAGATATACAGATTATTTTCTGTATGAAATACACAAAAATTCAATATTTTTTTAAATTATAGCACTAAATAAGAAACTAAGAAACATATGTTTACATATTATTTATGAGATAAATTAAGAAAATACATTCCCAAAGGGAGGCAGATAGAAAACACGGTCAGCATACAACATATACATTTAAGAAAATATCCTTCTATAACACAATACCATGTACAATGAATATACACAATGAAACTTTTTAAGTACCTCTCAAACAAAGAAAAGAAAACAGTTTCAAACCAACACATAGTTTACATGGGCATGAATAAACAAAAATATTTAGGAAACACAGTGTTTCCACAGGAGAAAGATGTATTCCCAAGGAGAGAGTAGTTCTTTAGGAGAAAGAAAATATAATATGCATAAATCTATTCACATAAACATGCATTTATGATATATACTATATGTACATTTGTATATTTATGTATAATTTAAAAGTAAGTGCCATATAAACATTCATGTGAATAGACTATATATAGTCTAAGGGTAAATAAAAACACACACATTCTCTCTCTATATATACACACACACACACACACACACATGAATATGCATGCCAGGAGAAGGCTTATGAGAATAAAAGATTGCAATGCCCTGTGAGTTGAAGATTACCGTTAAATCAATCTTTTGCATACAAGATCCATAAGAAAAAGGAGTGTACTACAAAGAACAGATTCTTGCTACACCATTTGACTCATAAATGAACACTTTTTAGGAAATAGTTTGGAAAAGTGCTTATACAAATGAAGCTGGAAACACAGTACAGAATTTCGTATAACTGGGACACTATTCTGAAATATTCAATAGTAGTGCACCTCAGTGAATCAAAAATAAATCATTCCACTGTTTCTTGAGAAAAATAGCAGATACAATGTTTGTGCTGTCGTTCATAAGAGTTTTATTCTTCACAGGATGCTAACATCTTTAAAGTCATTAAGATTCAGTCAGCCTATTGCGTTTTATTTTTCACTTTGACTTGGTTAATTTTCATGCCCAACATAGAACTCTAGAATACTAATAGAACTTATGTTCCATTTAAATTATTTAACTATGGTTAAAATTCCATGTGTCCAGACCTCTATCTTTACAATTTTCCAATGTGTAATTATATGGGATTACTTCCCAGTCACAAAAGTAATTTTTCCCAGTCCCGATGTGTCCTTTTAAGAAATATATTGTTTCTTTGGAGTCTAACTAAAATGGATCCTGTCACATATTTAAGCCAGAATAGCAAAAAATCTTATATCCCCAGGTTAGAAAGTAGAAATCTCACTAATTGGTATGTCGGATACATTAGTCACCTCAATAATATTCCTATTACTTGACTATATCTAGAAATGTTTTATGTTAGAGTGGTAGCTCACGGAGATCTTAATAGGTGCTGAATAAAAGTACTGTTGCCAAAAAAATTGGAGCATGGTACTCTGAACATATGAACATCATTTCTCTTCATATTATCTTATTTATTTATTTATTTGTTTGTTTCTTTATTTGTTTATTTGTTGGTACTGGGAATCAAAACAGGGCCTTATACTCATTAGGTATGCCCTATACCATTGAGATACACCATCAAGCTTTTGAAAAATTCTTCCACATATAATAATAATGTGGATAGTAAGATTCTAATAAAGTTTTAATTTTAAGCAGAATTTTCCTTAATACAGTCTCCCTTCCCAAATCTTTGTAGTCTTTAGAAAGAAATATCAGGAAATGCTATTGGCACCTGAATGCTGCCGACAGCATCAGCATAAAGCCCACCAGACCTTTTCTGTCGTTATGATTCTGAACTTTCATATACTGAAACAGATGTAGCCGTTGGCAAATTTATAGGGAAAAAACCAGGACCATTTATGAAGATACTGAGTTTTTGTATTAAATGACCTTATACAAAATAGAAACTTGTTTTGAGGACTAATCAAGAACAGGTACATTAATTTCAGCTATGCAACACAAATGACGATAATGTTCAGTTTAAGTAATCTAATGTTATGGGAAATTAGAATAGTCAATATTAATTAGGTAATATAGAATATTTGTGTACATTTTAGGAATCTGACTTAAAAAATAAATTATTTTTACTTCCTCTCAATAATTTGCCAAGAAGACTCTATGTAGTTTGTACTTCTGAGTTTTCTCAGGAGAAGAGAACTCTGGATAGATGATACCTGGATATTTCCCTCACTGACCTAGGCCAATCTAATGAGGTCATTAGGCACATAGACACATTTCAAGCTTGAATTGATGGCTACTCCACATTGTATCCCCAGAAAAACTTACGCACTTGGCATATCTTCAGAAGAAAGCTTGTTTTGCGAGTCGTATCTAAATATTTAACAAACATTAATTATTTTTATTATTGATCATGTTATATTTACATGGGAATTCCATTATGGTCATACAAGCTATGGACCCGTGTTTGAATGGAAGAGATGGGTGATTGGCTGGCAAAGAGTCATTTACTGAACTCCATGGGGTTTTCTGGGTGGACTCATTTGGTACTTCTGCTGGGCTAGTAACCCTGCAAGGAATTAATGATAATATATTCCTTCATAGAAAAATATGCAAAAACTCCTATATTCTCAAATACAATTAAATTATACCTTTTGTGGGGTGGCCTGGAATTTTGCCATGACTTCCCACATTATTTCTACAGAAAACTATGTTTCCTGTTTCAATTTCTAGGTTATAAATCAATAAATGGGAAATGCTATGATCATAAGATAGACTGCTATTGAGCTGTCTATGGGTTACTAGGAGAACAAGAATAAAGGCAGTTGGCACGAAATAACATTCTCACAGTTGAGAATTCAATATATTTCACCAAATGATGGCTATCACAAAACTAAAATTCATTAGAAAATGATGTGTCAAAAATTGGACAGCTCTTTCACTGACACATTGAAACTGCACCTTAAAATGATACTTTAAAAGGGCACTGTTTCCCAGTTGCTGTTTTTCTAGTTGTTCCTAGCAGTGGCTTTAAGGAAAGCAGTTAACAGTTATACAGGAAAGCCAAGCCAAGTGGCTCACTGATAATGAGGGAGTTTTCATTTCTACTTTCTAGACGCAGAACTGATTGGGACTGGCACTAAATTTTTCAGATTCTTCTTAAGTTGTAAAGCTCTAAACTGGAAAGAATACTTTAATGAAGGGTCTGCCCATTCCCTGAAGTACAGAAAGACTGTTCCACACCACATCCTTTTTCTTCTGCTTGTCTCCTTGCTATTCACCAATAAGCATAATTACCTCCCTTTGTATCATCTACTTTTTTCAGTGCTGCAGCAAAATTACTGATGGAAGCAAGGGATGGAGGTGGAGAGGGAGGAAGGAAGAAAGGAAGGAAGAAAAGGGAAAGAAAGAAAGAAAGAAGGAAGGAAGGAAGGAAGGAAGGAAGGAAGGAAGTATATATTTTGGCTTAAAGTTCAAGGGAATACACTCCATCATGGTAGCAGGAACATGAGCTGACTAGTTGCAATCCATCCATTCGGAAAGGAGAGAATGATGGATGCAGATGCTCAGCTTGCTTTCTTCTTTTTATTCAGTTCAAAACCCCAGTCCATAGTACACAGTCACTCACAGAATTGGTCTTTCAACCACAATTAACCCAAACTGTAATCTCTATCATGTATCAGCCTAGATAGGCTTCCATGGTGATTCTAAATCCCATCCAGTTGAAAATCAGTATTAACAATGACACACTCCTTCCTCAATCAGTTGAAACTGGGGAAGCTATACCTTTAAGCCTTCCCATGGTCCATTAACACAGCAGGCAGATCCTACTGCCTTGCCTAGCAGCATGCGCTACACAATTTCCAAGGAGACATGCCCATTTGGATTAATTTTAGAAACGTGTGAAGTTTCCCTTTTCTGTACTTGGTTCATAGTGACTGCCCCAGGGCACCTCCTATCCAGGGAGACTTTGATTATCTTTGGTCCTGATGACAGGGACACATAAATGAGAAAAGCAGTAATTTGGCTGTAGATCCAGTGGGAATGGCTGTGTTTGAAAGAGGCATGTAGGACCCCTCCAGAATCAACAAAATTCTGTGTGCTGACAAGTTGGGGTGACAGGCAAGACTGCCAAGAAATCAACTGAATCAGATATGAATATTCAGGAACACAATGGGTCCTGAGAATGTAAAAGAAATAGTATTTTAAAGTTAAAAGATCTTAACATTGGGGTGGAGAAGGAGGTTAGTTGGTAAATTGCCTACCACATAGGTATGAAGACGAGTTTGGATCAGCTGGTACCCATATAAAAGCTGGGTGTGGAGGTCATATGCATCTGTTTTCCTAGCATAGGATGGGGACCGGTGGGAGGGGGATGACACAAAGACAGATGGATCCCAGGAGCTCACTGGCCAGCCAGTCTTGTCAACTTGTGAGTTCCTAGCTCATTGAGAGACCCTGTCTCGAAAAACAGATGGAGAAAAATCGAAGAAGTCACTCAACATCAAGCTCTGACCTCTACACACACACACACACACACACACACACACACACACACACATACATACACACACACACACACACACGCGCGCACACACACACGCGCACACACATAAACACACACACAAAAATATAAAAAATATACACACATAGGATAGTGCTACAATAGCGCGCGCACACGCGCGCGCACACATATCAACACACACAAAAATATTTAAATTATACAAAAGGGTGGACATTTACACTTTTGACAAATACAAAAATATGCAAAATCCAGTTACCTGGGAAGTGTGTGCAGTCTTTCGGAAGAGAAGAACAGTTAAGTATTAAATGTTTATCAGTGAAGTGGGGTTGCATGAGTGTGCTTCTGGAAGGCTATGGGCTTACCCATGAGTCATTAGCTTTCCTCAGGAAGAACTGATAAACATTTGGCTGAAAATGTTGATCATTCTAAATGTCCACCACAGGGAGAAGGGAACCCTTAGATTTCATGGGATAATATGACAGTGCATATGAGATAAATCCGCTTGGATGAACATCTACCTTTGCAAGTTTCAATCCTTAGTTGATACACTAAGATGATTGGGAAATCATTTTAGTAGCTGAGAATGCACTTCATTTCCCCAGTGACTTTTAACCATATGAACCTTTAGTACTGAGACACCAATTCTATCCAATTAATATTTCTTGGTGAAGGTGTCTGCATAAACTTGAAGCTGTCTATGCTTGAATAGTTAAGAGAACTATGGGTTATTAAAATGATAGCTTGTGACTCCCAGACTACATAGTTGAGTGACAGATTTAGTCTATTCATTTTAAGTTTAAATCTAAATAAATTTGTGGGTACATGAGAAATTTTCAAAGCTCACCTTTGTCTCATTATATTTTAAGCTTAGCTTATTGACTTTATAAGAAGTTTTAAAACATGGGATTTTTGGCTAATTAATTTAGATAAGAACAATATAGTACTTAAATAATAAGTAGGAAAATACAAATATACTTGATTAAAATGTTTTAAATCTTTGAAGTTATTTAAATAATGAAGTGGGTAAATTAGGATATTTTTCAAATCCTCTTACAGCAAATTCCTAAAACAGGCTGAACTCTACTTAGAAAGTAAACTTAAAACTCTGAGAGAGACTAGGGATATAACTCAGAAGGTAAAGTATTTGCCTAGCAAGCACAAAGTCCTAGGGTCTATCCTCAGCACCATGTAACTGGGTATGCTGGTAAGTGTTTCTAATCCCACCTCTCCTGTGTTGAAGGCAGGAGGGCCAGCAGTTCAAAACAGTTCTTGATTACTAAGTCAGTTCCATGCCAGTCCAGGAGATATGTACTCCTATCTCAAATGAATGAATGAATGAATGAATGAATGAATGGAAGGATGAATAAATAAGTATCAATTTGCAATTTGTGATTTTAATGTAGTTGTTGATAATTATGTTGACAAATCAGTTCCTTTATGTACACGAAGACTTTATATCAAAATATGATGAGAAGATCTTTATAAGGTGACTCAGGATGGAGCTAGATATTCCTTCTTAAGTAAATATATTTCTATTAAAGTTATTTTCTAAAAGCATGGATGCATGGGCTGAGACCATATCTCCTTTGCTATGTCCTCAGTCAAGAGGGTTTAACACTTGTGCCTCTGATTTGATAGTCTGACAATGTCATGGAACAACTTCAGAGACCAAATTTATAAATGCATAAAATAAAATACAGAATTTCAAAGGAAATTGATCAAGCTAATATATACATATATATGTATATATACATACATATAATACTTTTAGAAGGCTATAATAGATTTTTCAATCTCAGTACTACTGACATGTTCAGAATAGAATATTCTATTTTTCAGGGGAGAGCTGTCCTTTGTCATATCCCTCTCCTCACTAGTCATCAGTAGAACTCCTTTCCTTAATTGTAACAATGAAAAATGTCCTTACCCTTACATATTATCAAATGTGACCTATGGGGCAAAAACTTCTGTAATGAACAGCCACTATGCTATAGTAATCAACGTACTCGTTCATTAGCGTGTGTAATGAGCAGATGTAGTGAAGAGTCTTATAAGCACCAAAATTTTGAAGTAGTGGTTAACATGATGTATCTACAAAAACTAGAATGTGATATATTCTTTCTCTCTCTCTCTCTCTCTCTCTCTCTCTCTCTCTCTCTCTCTCTCTCTCTCTCTCTGGTTCCTGTTGGTGACAAAGTCACAGGGACTATAAATATTATCCTGCTATGTTACTCACACTCTTGATTGAAAAATTGCTAACAGTCAAAGGACAGAGAAGGAAAAATGAAACCACCCAGTCGAAGCTCATGGACCCTTAATTGTGTCCATACAGGTCTTAGAGATCTAGGCGTGTCATGTTAGAACCTTCACTTCTAGTTTAAACACATAACAAAGGTGTGAGGCTAAGTTGGCCTTTATGTTCTTAATTTTAACAGACTACAGTGATCATCCAAATTTAATGTGATATGTTACAACCACTAAAACAACTGAAAAACTGATTTCCTGAAGGTTATACAATTTTTTAGCAGGAGGAATGGGAACTGAGCTGCCTTGTTTCATGCTAAAACAACATTCCCCAGTGACCCATGCTGATTATTATTCTCATTTGTTTTTCCTGACACATAGCTGACCTCTTAAACTCTGTAAGTTTTTAGGTCACGAATTCTTACTCATACAACGGACTTGATCCTTGACCTCTGAACCTTAATTGATTGTGATTGCTTGAAGACTTTAAGGAATAAGAGACTAAGCACTAAACCTAAGAACTGTAAATAAAGCATCAAGCTAAGAAATAAGGAGGGAAAACAGAAGGGAGGGGCGAGAAGGTCAGATTTGACAGCTTCATTAGGGATTTGGATGAGTGGAAAGAAGACAGCATGTGGGAGCTACTCTTGCATACTATTATTAAGCTAGAGGAGTTCAAAGCATCAGAGAAGGAAAAAACAAGATAAAATCATCCAGGGAGACTATGAGCAAGGGCAGGAGGTAAATTAAATTTTAAGTTGGAAGGCAGCTGACAGCCTGTCAACAGGAGTGGTATCAGCTAAGTCACCAGTATTGAATGACAGCTTAAGATCCTTATGACCCACAGTGTCCTTGAATCAGTAACATAAGTACTCCCTGGAAGATGGCTTGAAGTAATCAATCTCAAGACCCTCTTCAAACCTCCAAACCAGAGCCCACATTTTGATGTGCCCATGATTCCAAGAAAAATGTAAGTACCTGGAGAACAAGGGCCAGTGATTAATTATAGCTATACCCTTTTGACTAAGGTTGGATGACTGGTAAGTATTTGCTGAGCAAAATATGTATCTGGATGGCAGTTTGCAAGATGGTGTGCGATAACTCCTATCTCATATTACCCACTATTTTCTATAAAATCTTATCCTTTAACTTGATTCTACTTAAGAGAATATGGCAATATTGAAGCAACATGACTTCCATGATTAGGCTGCAAAAATTATTATTTTTACTTTGTCAGCTGACACTTTTTTCTAATCTTTGCTCACATGATTTGATGAAGTAACAATGTTGGCAAATCAGACAGGACAAGGAATTTGAACGCAGCCTTAGAAGAACCACAATGAGGAACTAAATCCAACAACTCTACAGCATCTGAGCCTTGTCACTAACTGCTGAGTGTGGAAGCAGCTCCTTCCTCAGTCTAGTTTTCAAACAGTCCACAACTCAGTCAACCCTTAGATTGCATTCTTGCAACAGACCCTGGGTAGATGACCCGCTTAGCCATATTGAAATCCCTGATCAATAGGGACTATGGAGTACTAAACATACATCATTTAAAAGTACTGTGTAAGTTACATTTTCAAATTGTGATGGTTAATTTTGAAACTATATATCTGGGTATGTCTGGAAAGGGTTATGTAGATGGGGCTAATTGAGGTGGTGTTATTCCCTGCACTGGGGTCCTGGACTGAATGAAAAATGGAAAATCGAGCTGATCATAAATACATCACTCTCTGCTTCCTGACTGTGGCTGCAATATGACAAGCTGCTCAAGCTCTTGTCAACATGACATACTTGCCATGTGGTTTGTGTTCTCTAGAACTATAAGCCTTCATTAATTTGTTTTGGTCAAGTATTTTGTCACTGTAGTGAGACAAGCAACCAATAGAGAGAGTATGACAAAATACTTAAGAGAAACAACTTGAAACTGGAAATATTTATTTTGGCTTATAGTTTCAAAGGTTTTATCCCCCAAATTGGCTAGATAAACTGCTCTGGGGATTGGGTGAGCTAGAATATCATGGCCATAGGAGAATGTGGCTGAGGAAGCCACTCACATTATATCAGACAGGAAGCAGAAAAATAGTCTATGATAAGACATGGCCCCCACAAATTTTCTGTAAATGACCTACTTCCTTCAACTGAAATTGAAATTTTCTGCAAAGCATTCCAATACTACCAACAATCTTTGAATCTATCAATAGATTCATCAAATGATGGGGTTGGAGCCCTCATGTTCTGCCATGGTTAGTGTTAACTGCAATTTGACAGAATCTAGTATCACCTGGAAGACAGTCCTCTGGGCATGCCTATGGGGGATAATCTTGACTGTGTCAATTAAGGTGGGAAGACCTTCACTCTGTGGGTGACACTATTTCCTGATTGGGATTCTGGACTGTCAGCATCTGATTCAAGTTCGTGATGCCTTGTCTTCCCTGCTTGATGGACTGTGCTTTTAGACTATGAGTCAAAATAAATCCTTTTTCTCTCAAGATTTTTTTTTTCTGTCAGAGTATTTTTTTCACAGCAACAGGAAACTAAGCCATAGTCCACATACTTTCTAAAAGTCTATCAGCTCTGAAGACTATTGGGAACCAATCTTTAACACACAAGCCTTTTGAGGGATTCTTCGTATCTAAACACTAACAGCCACTAAACTTTGAGGTAATTGGTTATTCCAGAAAAGATAAATAATGGAATGAGAGAACAAGTCTAGGTAGGTTGATAAATGAGGCAGTTGAGGTAGTTTTAGATGATTATGAGTGCCGGGTTAAACATGAATAGGAAAAAGTATCTTTTTAAGGTGAAATGTACGTAAGGATTCCTGATGCTGTTTTTTTTTTTTTAAACACATATTGCATGCATGCTGTAAATAATAGCCACTTAGAAGAAAAGGTGAAGAAGCTTCAAAGAGTAGTCTTGCACAAAGCAATACCACTATCTCTCTTCTCAGCCCGGCAAGTATTCCTCCTGTGGGGATCCCAGTCCTTGCTGGGTCAGGCCATGGAGGCTTTGTAATCACATCAGAAGTGGAAGAAGTTACCAGAAGGCTGACTACAATGAGGAAGATGAGAGCTTAGTTCTGTCAGCTACTTCCTCCTGGGAACTCTTCCCTAGCCCTGATGCCTGCTGCACAGCTCTTAGATATTTTTGTTATGCTATTTTATACCAACTAGAGTATGTGCGAGTGTGAAATAGATATTTGGTAAACACCATTTGGACAAATGGAAGAATAAATGAGTTAAATAAGGAAATTTGAAATCATCCCTACAAATTGTAAGTCCTTAAATCTGGCCCATATTCATGAGGCTTTTTCTATTTCTCATGGTATATAAGACATAATTTATCATATGGCAATTTACTAATAAATTCCTGGTTATTTATTGGTTGTTGGGTAATAATAGAAGGGTTTTTAACTGGAAGGGATCAGTGCTTGAGAGAATATTTCATTTCCTCATTAAGGCAAAAATCATTTCTTAAGCTTTAAAATTTCCTTAAAATGAAAATTTAACAAGCTATATCTAAAGTTTGAGGACAAATTCCAATAATGGCACATCAGCTGTGTAACTGAGTTTTACTAGTAGAATGCAAACCATAAAAACAGCACGTTCATTATGGTAGTTGAATACCACGCACTCAGAAGCTGACCACTTTATTTTCAGGCATTACTGCATTAAGCAAGAGCAGAATACATTTCTCCTTTCCGTCTAGTTGCCATGCAGATGTCAAAGGTGGTGAAGGATATTTATACAGAATGGAGAAATTCTCAAAAATGCAAAGTAAGGGACTAGAGAGGGAGCTCAGTTGGTAAAGTGCGTGCTTTGCAAGGACGTGGACCTGAGTTCAATCCCTAGGAACCACATTTTTAAAAATCCAGACATGATGACACATGATTATAATACAAGTGCTGGGGGCGGGTGGGGGACAGATCCCTGCATCTTTCTCATTAGCCAGCCTAGTAGAATCCATGAGTTCAAGGCCCGTGACAGACCTCTGGCCTCCACATGCACGTGTGCACACATGTGCATGTGCATCTGCACATATACATGCAACAGACACAGAGAGACACAGACACATAGACACAGACACAGAAAGAGCCACACACGCAGAGCTGGCACCTCTGATCTCTAAGGCTGGCTAAGGGCCAATTTGTGTTGCAAGCCTTAAACCCAAAGGATTAACAAAGATCACTTACAATACCAGAAACAGTGCCAGTGAAATAAGCAAGATTATAAAAGTGATGGTGGAAGAAATGAGGCTAAAGCCCAAGCAATGTGAGGAGAAACAACTCTAGGGAGCTCTGCAGGTGAGGACTCAGCCAGAAAGATGCCAGAAGCATAGCATTCTCCAGCAGCTGATCAAGCAGGTACAGCCTTAATGAAGCACTGTCAGGAAAGCGGGGCTGCCATAGGCACTCAACCAGTATTTGTCCCTCAAGAGTCATACTGATTAGAAGCTTACTAGCTCAAAGACAAAATGATCAAGCGAGGGCCTTGTTTCTTACAGGATTGCTTCAGTTATTTTGTTTTTTTTTTTTTCAGTTTCTCACAAGTTGGTCTTGGGCTTATAACTCATGAAACTGACTGGATGTAATAGATACTGACAGACTATACAGCACTCCATTCTCCTTTCTTAACTTCTAATTCTAGGACTGAGACTCCTGAGAATCCTGGAAGGTGTGTTGTGAAAGATGGAGAATTTACGAAGTACCACCCATGAGCACTTCCTCTTGATGAAATGTAGAGGAATGTACGAGAGAACAGTATTTTAAGCCACAGGACATAGCACTGGCTTCAGTAGAAAACTCAGATTGCTTTCTCATAGGACTTCTGGCAATTTAAAACCTTTCTGTTATCATCCATTCATTATCTCTCCTGGACACATAAGGTATTCCATGAGTTATGATTTCCTCGACGCTGTCAAAGGCACTTTCAGTGTTTGTTTGACCGCCAGATGGCTGCTCCTCACACAAGAAGAAGATTGAGAGCGTGTGTTATGAAGGTTGGCATCCAAGGGCAGAGGGAGCAAAGTCCCAAAGAGATGTGAGATGAATGAATCCAACATTGGGATTCCTCTTGGTACTTTAGAAATGGCTTTTGTGGGGTCCGTAATTTCTATCCCCTATGAACTGCTAACAGTAGTGCTTGGCTCAAGGGACTCATGGTAACTGATGAGGCAAATCTATTCATGGATTAAGAATAATCCTTCAGGGAAGCATGTCATTGTAAGCTTCTGTCACTCACTTTGGCTGTTCCAGATTTCAAGAGCAAACGTTAGTACTGAAGGTGCTTAAAATTAAAATTCAGAGCAATGACTGCTAATGTCAGACTGCACTGAGCTTCTGCTTCTGGGAGAGTGACACATGAGACTATGCTTTGATGAACTGGTCACACCAGGGGAACTCACCCAGCAGATAGGACTCTATAAGCTTATGGGGATTTCTAATCAGTACTATTCCTGCAAGGACACATTTCCAAGGCCTTTTAACTTTAAATTGCCTCTCCTGTAGTACTCTGAGACGGAGGGGGAGCAATCATAAAATTTTCAGGAAATAAGAAACAAACATTTTATCTATAGTATATAAAATGCTCTAAAAAATTTATTCATCACGAGATAAAGGACCCAATTTTAAAAGGGTGGGATGATATGATTGGTTACTTCTCCACAGAAAATATATAAATGTTCAATAGGTGTTATGTTTGGAGCATGATGTCCCTCATAGGCTCACGTGTTGACTGTTTCATTCTCAGCTGGCGCGGAGACTACATGTTACCCTACTAGAAGGTATTTGGGCATGGTGCAGAGAACACATAGAATTCTTTCTATTCTTAGAACTTTATATGGATCAGTATTGAGACCCTTTTCAATTTAGTGGGGTAGACCTTACAATTATGCTGACTTTTCCAAGGAGTAAAGCATGGCAGAGGACAATTAGGCAGGTTGGCCACCCACATGCCACTCACGGTGATGTGGAGTGCTTTCTTCCTTTCCAGGCAGCCTGGCTTTTCAATCACTAGACATTCCTGATTAGCTTACCAAGGTAACAACCAAAATACTAAACCTCACTCTCAATGGGCTCCCAAGAGGCATGAGGTCTTTCCTTAGAGCCTAATATTCATCTTCTAAGGGCTAGGGATATAGCTCAGTGGTAGCGAACTTGCCTAGCATGCACAACAACCTTGGGTTTCATGTCCAATAATAAAATAACTTTACCCTCATAATTATGACAAACGCAAGCATTTCCTGTCATTAACGGATTGTAAACTGTAAATTGAAATTAAAGAGGAAGTGGGACATTTCGGAAATGGCTGCTATTGTTATGAGTACTTAAAGCTCAGCTACTTTGGCGAATGGAGTATTCTATAAGGGAGTCCTATAATTTAGAAAATAAAGAGAAAAAAGGAAAGAATAAAATCCCTACAGAAGGGCCAGCAAGATGGCTCAGTGAGTAAAAGCTTTTGCCATGCAATCCTGGCAACCTAACTTCAATCCTTAGAACCCACGTAAAGGTTAAAAGAGAAAATCAACTTTCCAGTGTTGTCCTCTGTCCTCCACATGTGCTGCCGTGGTACACATTCTTCTCCTCGTCTTTCTCTCTCTCTCTCTCTCTCTCTCTCTCTCTCTCTCTCTCTCTCACACACACACACACACACACACACTAATAAACAAAACACTAAAACAATAACCAAAGTTCCTACAAAACTCAGGTAAACAGAAACCATGTTAAAGAATCACTCAGAGGAGGCATCCAAGCTCACCTTCTCTTCTTAAACTTGAGTGCATCATAGTTGTGGCTCAGGAGAGGCAGAGGAGGGAACTGAAAGCTAGGACTTAGAAAATTGTGCCTTTAAAGCAATCGCTATAAAATTTTCGGGAGCTTATAAACCTTAATCGTCTAGAATTAGGACAATGTAGATTTATGAAGAGGCTAGACAAGTGAGGCCTTTATCCAATATATACATCAATATCAGTGTTAATGAATTTAACTTGGTCCTTCACAGACTCCTTCCCTAAAAGGACTTTTGACTGTGGACAATGGATGTGGGAAACAGCAACTTTTGGGCATTGTCATTGAATTTGGTTGGATAGGTCTTTAATTTAATGGACAAACAGGGTTGGGGGGTTGGGTAGGGGTTGTTGCGGGGTGGTACTCGGCTAGGAGCCAAATGGAGATTGAAATCTAATCTTATGAATACCCTGAGACTTTACCCAAGGATGCCAAGTCTGAGACATAGTGACCTCCACAGTGGTGCTCTATATATTACACATAGGGTATTATGGGTTGCTTGAGGTTTGGGTACATCTATATACTTAGGTGTAGAGATCAGGGGTTGATACAGGGTATCTTCCTCAGAATGTTCTACCTTCCTTTACAGAAACCATCTGTCACTGAACCAAGGGTTCACCAACCGGGCTAGGCTTTCTGGCCAGAAAGCCTCAGTGAACCTCCTGACTTGCATCCCCAACACTAGGATTACAAGTACATGTGACTGTACCTGCCATTTTCCCGGGTGCTGAGGAGCCAAAGTCAAGTCCTCATGCTTATGCAGGAAATGCCTTATTAATAGAGCCATCTCCCCAGCCTCAATTGTTTTTTCACACACAAGCAGGTCATAAATAATGAGCAAGTAAAGTCATTATACAGTAGTGTCTGCTTATATATGGGGAGATATGTACCAAGAGCCCCAGTGGCTACTTGACACCATGGATCTCCATAAACACTATTTCTATACCTATATTATCTGTGGAAAAGTTTAATTTGAAAATAGGCAGAGTATATTAACAACCACAACTATTAAAAGAATTAAAATTTATACTACAACAAAAGTTACCAAAACTTATGAATTTTCTATTTCTGGAATTTTCCAGTCAATAGTTTTTGAAGGCAGATAACCATAAAGACTTGAAACTGTGGAAAGTGAAACCACAGGATGCATTAAAGATATTTGGATGAGAATTCAAAGGCTGCCAAAATACATTTGACCAAATAGCTCTGCAGATTCTTATTTTCTTTTTAGGACAGATCATTGCTCTCCTGTAGCCCCATGCATTTTACTTTTCCCAAGCCAGTTTTCTTTTCATTTGCCTCAAGACATCCAGCCAACTTGTTCCTTATAGGGATTTATAGGCTTCCTTGCCTAGCCTTCTTTTGCTCCTTACAGTTCAATTCTATCTCTTGTATCCCTCTCCAGGGTCAGTCTCTGACCCTGAACATCTTTAAGCCCACATTTTAAATACTTACTTCAATCATTCACATAATGGCACTCTGTTCAACATCTGGAAAATAAGGACTTTAAGAAATATAACATTCTGAAGACAGTTCTAGTCTACTAAATATTTAAACTAGAAAAAAAACAACACTGCTAAAGGTGAACAAAAATAGGAGAACAATCACTTAGCAACATGACAGAGTTTGAACCTAACTCTATAAGTCATGCCTGCAGAGTTGAAGGCATATCTTTACTTTCCAATAATGGTAGGGGGAAGAATCATTAGTTTTAATATTTAACAATATTCTAGCCTGTATTTCCCCAGAGTCCTATGGCAACCAAGATATTATGACAATTTAGTGCACAAAGGGAAGGAAAGAGATTTTATGACTCTTTTCAAGCCTTGCTGCAGAAAAGGGTGAGGAGTCTGATCAAATAGGCCAGCTCAGGGTCATCTTACTAGGGGCACTGAGGAATGAAGTTGACCAAGGTAAAATTATGAAACAAAGTCATTACTGAACTAAAAAGGCGTTTGGAGAAATTATCTAGGACAGGCTATGCAAATTCCAGCCCATGGACCAAAAGTCTGCCAGTCACCTATGACGTAAGAATAGTTTTCTTTTGGGCCAATACTGTGGAACACACTCTCCTCTGTGCATGACATAGCTGTTTCCATCTTGACAACAGAGCAATTGTGATTATGTGGTGGCACAGAAATCCTTCACAAAACTGGGCTCATTAGCATTCCCTCATGGAAGAGAGGGTTCAAGTGCTGCATAAGGGCATAAGAGCAGCTTCTCAGGCATGACTGGAGATATAAGAGGTCAGTTATGGAGGGTGGTTAGCTGTTAGCTAGGGTGGGGAGACTCTTCTACCATGGAGGAGCTGACCTTAAGTTGCCCATTATCCTGTAGAGAACTCATTACCCATGCTCTTGTAAGTGACCCTAATTAAACTCAGTGATTCATCATGCTTGACTTAGGCAGAACTATTTCTTGGGTCTGTTTGATACCTTATCTGGGGGAAACAGATGTTTATTCTCCTTTCCTCAAGAAAACTAGGCAACACTCATGCTGGAGATTGAGTCTAGGGCTTCTGAGTTATATCCACATCCTGGTTTTTTTTTTTTAAATCATTTTCAATGGTTAAAGAAAATAACACTTCAAAATGCATGAAAATTATATAAATTTCAAATTTCAGTGTCTATAAAGTTGTATTGGAACATAGCCATTCTCATTGATTTACTTAATGTCTGTCACTGTTTTCATTAGATAATGGCAAAGCTGAACCTTTGTAGAAGACACTAAATGGCTCACAAAGTCTAGAATATTTACTATTTGGCCTTCTATTCAGAAATTTGCTGGCTCATAGTCCCACCAGAAAACTATTTCTCTTCCAAGTTGGTTGGGTATGATTAATTCTACATTCACTTTCAGAGTGGTGATTGTTTGGCTTAAATTACTCAGCAGCTCCCATTCCTTCTGGCCATAGTGTTTCCTTTAGGTATGCGGCAGTCCAGTCTTTGTGGTTTTCAAAGCAATTACATAAAACATCTTTATGTTATCACATTATATTTTAAAATTCTTTATTACTTTTAAAATTTAATGTGCTATGAGTGTGTTCCCTATATGTGTATAAGTGTACCCATGTAATGCAATGTCCATGGAGGTCAGAAGAGGGTGTCGAATCCCTTGGAACTTGACTTATGGAGGCTGGTTAGTGGTCATGTGGTTACTAAGAATTGAACCTGGGACCTCTGCAAGAGCAGCCAGTGCTCTTAACCACTGAACCATCTTTCCAACCCCATCGCCTTCTATTTTAAAATGACAACTTTTCAATTGCATTAATATACCTCTACTTACACTATTTTATCTTACATAAAACACAAATTTCATCTTTCTACATTGTGTATCCATTAACATAGTTGCTTTTATATTTTGTCATTTTAATTCTGCACAAGGCTCCAAAGTGAACTAATACGTCAAAGTCCATTTATATAGGTTACTATTTCTTTCAGTTTATTTTTTCTAGAAAAGAGCTGGGATCCTAGCATAAGTGCTTTTCTTTATCTTTAGTAACTTATTTTATGCTACCTGTTGAAATCCACTGCAATCACACAACTCTGAGAAAAATGCCTTCCTTACATCATCAGTTTTGAAAATGTAAAAACCAGCCACCCTAATTTAGGAACCAATGACGAGGCTTTAATGAACCTTTGATGTCTTATTATATAACATAAGCTATACCAGAATGCCTAAATTCTGATAGTGAAACTTCTATACCTGTAAGAAAAAGAGAGAAGATTTTCAGTTGCTGGTTTTCCTAATGATCTATAGAATAAAATGTTCTGGTACCATGCTGTTTTTTATGACTATGGCTCTGTAGTATCCTTTGAGATCTGGTATAGTCATCCCCCCAGCATTGTTCTTTGTGCTCAGGGTTGTTTTGGCTATCTGGAGTCTTTAATGCCTCCATATGAACTTAAGGATGGATTTTCTAATTCTGTGAAATATGCCATGGGGATTTTGATTGAGATTGCATTGAATCTATATATTGCTTTTGGTAGGACGGTCATTTTAACAATATTAATTCTTCCCATCCATGAACATGGGAGGTCCTTCCATCTCCTGGTGTCTTCCTCAATCTCATTCTTTAACAATTTAAAATTTTCATTGTAGAGATCTTTGGTGTCTTTGGTCAGATTTAGTCCATGATATTTAATTTTTTGCAGCAATTGTGAATGGGAGCACTTCCTTGTATTCTTTCTGTAATTGCTTGTTATTGGTATATAGAAAGGCTACTGATTTTTGTAAATTGATTTTATAACCTGCCGCTACACTGAAAGTGTTGATCAGTTCTTGGTGGAACTTTTAGGATCTCTTAGGTATAGTATCATATCATCTGCAAATAGTGATATTTTGACCTCTTTTCCAATTAGTACTCTTTTAATTTCTTTCTCCTGTCTTACTGCTCTAGCAAGAGTATCAAGCACTATATTGAAAAGGAGTGGAGATAGTGCACATCCTTGTCTGGTTCTTGATTTTAATGGGAATGCTTCCAGCTTTCCTCCATTTAGAATCATATTGGCTGTGGGTTTGTCCTATATAGCTTTAATTATGTTGAGGTATGTTCCCTCCAGTCCAATTCTCTGTAGGACTTTAAACATATATGCATGCTGAATTTTGTCAAAAGCCTTTTCTGCATCTATTGAGGTGATAATGTGGTTTTTGTCTTTGAGTCCACTTATATGATTAATGATGTTTATTGACTTGCATATATTGAACCAGCCCTGCATCTCCTGGATAAAGCCTACTTGATATTTTTGATGTGTGTCTATATGTGGTTTGCAAGTATTTTGTTGAGAATTTTTGCATCTATATTCATTAAGGGTATCGGTCTATAGTTTTCTGTTTTGGTTGTGTCTTTACCTGTTTTGGATATTAGAGTGAAGTTGCTCAGGAAGTAAGGTCAGCAATCAAATAAGTGGGACCTCATTAAACTAAAAGGCTTCTGTACAGAAAAAGTAATAATCAAAAAAGTGAAGAGAAAATCCACAGAATGAGAAAAAATCTTCACCAGTGATAAATCTGACAGAGATTTAACATCCAGAATATATAAAGAACCCAAAAAACAAAGATTTGAGAAACCAAATGACCCAATTAAAAGATGGGCTAAAGATCTAAACAGAGTTCTCAAAGGTAAAGATGGCTAAGAAACATCTTAAAGAGTGTTAACATTGTTAGTAATTTGGGAAATGCAAATTAAAACCACCTTAAGGTTACACCTTACCCAAGTCAGTCTGGCTAAGATCAAGGGGACCAATGACACCAAATGCTGAAGAGGATGTGGAGAAAGAGGAACACTCATTCACTGCTGATGGTATTGCAAACTCATGCAACCCCTATGGAAACTGTGGAGAACTCTTAAAAAAACTAAAACTAAACCTCCTATTGTAGAGACACTTGTACAACCATGTTTGTTACTGTTCTTTTCACAATAGCTAAGAGATGGAAGCAACCTACGTGCCCCTCAACTGATGAGTGGTTAATGAAAATGTGGTACATTTACAGAATGGAGTTCTACACAGTAGTAAAGAAAGATGAAATAATGAAATTTGCAGGTAAATAGATGAATCTAGAAACTGTTATAGCAAGTGTAGTAACATAGGCTCAGAAAAAGAAAAGACATATGTTCTCCCTCATTTGTGGCTCCTAGCATCAAATCATTTTAAATTCTAGGTCATTTTAATAAGATGATGCTATACAGCAGTCCCTTCTGCATGAAATAACTACCATCATCACGACTTTGGCTGAGCCTGATCACTAAACATAGTCACAATTGGGCTTGTTGATGGTTGTGCTCATTCATTAAAGGAGGGTCAAGCAGGGTCACTGGACCCTCACCTGAGTATCCAGTCACTCTTCCCAGCCAACTAGTCCAGCCTTGGAAGAATAAAGAAAAATGAGGAAGAACCCAATAGAGGGATGCTTTTGGAAGCACTTGTCAAGGAACATCAATGGACTCTCATGAACATTTGAAAATTGCCCTGTTCTATTTTTTCTAGTTCCCTGTCTAGAACTTGTAATCCTAATTACTCTTGCCTTTACTTCTCCTTCACATCTCCTATTTATGATTCAAGGACTTTCTTTTCCCCTTAGAGACAAGAGTTATGCAATTTGGGAGTCTTTTAGATAGACCCACTGATGGGGTACTCCAATTGCCTCAGTTTGTGTCCTTGTCCAGCACGGAAGAAGCCAGAGCAGTCTGCGTCCCTATTCCCTATTGGCAATTTGGGTAACCCCTTCAGAGGACAGCATGATAAGAATAGGAGGTAGGAATTGGCTAGGCAGTTAGGGTAAAAAGACCCCAAAGAAATGTAGCCAGTGTCTGGGCTAAAAGTCAAAATGTCCTTGGGCCTGTTAGCAACAAACTCTGTTCCAAAGACCAAAAATGTCAAAAGTATTTGGGAGTTTTTTTCTAATCTTTTAAAGACTTTAGGGTTACCTCTTCAGAGGGGGGAATGTTGGAGGGGGGGTAGTGGGCATGGGTTTGATCAAAACACCTTATATGCATGTATGAAATTCTCAATAAAGTTTTTGTAAAAGTTAAATAAAAAGAAAAAAAAGTTCCAGAAGGGACTTATTCACACACACACACACACACACACACACACACACACACACACACATTTTTTCCAAGAAATAATTTGGGCCACTGTGACTGCCCAGAGAATATTCTAAGTAGTGCAAAGTAATCCTCATGGATTTCCTTTATCTCCCATTGGCGAATAGTTATAATTCTCTGGTTGTAATTTCAGGAACCAAATCACAGACTATCATAATAATTACATGCATGAATCCTTTACCTTTTTGTGGATTTTACGGAGAAATTTAAAGTTGATAATGAAGGGAAATGAAATATTGAGAAAAAACACAGAAGAATCAGCCTAAGAAACTTAGAAAGTCGGGAAGGAACTTCCCATGAGCCTGGAACAAAAGAAGGGGATGGTGTACTGGAAGCTGAGGGAACAGCCTGGAACAGAACATCACCCAAAGTGAGCTGGGGACCTTTGTGCAGAAGCTTTATAAAATTCCATGAGGGTAATAAGCAGATTTTCTTCAAAACACCATGGACAATGAACTTTTTGAAAGTACAACGGTGCTGTTTCTTTATAGACCATTAGTAAGAGGAAGTTGCTATGTAATTTTCACCTCCCTAATAATTATTCGCACTTGACTTCAGCATGCCTTTGTGACTGGGCTGCCCCATTGCTATCATTTCCTATCCCTCCAGAACCCTCCTACGCAGGTGCTGGTTGGAGGTGGGGGGCAGCCGCAAACCCTGTGATCAACAGATCTACTCCATTTGAGCACCCACTCAAAACAACAGAAGAGAAATGGCACTTGGATATTAAAAGCTTCAATTGTCTAGGAAGTTGTGCTAATGTTCCTAGAATACCATTTAGAGATGGATCATAGATGCCAGAACTAAGCACAAACTGAAAGAAGGCTAATGGTCCATTTTCAGCTCCCTGAAACCTCAGAAAAATAACTTTACCAATCATTTTCTTAGTTCCTTTCAAATAGAAAGCCAATGGTAACTCCCCGTTTGAAACAAGAGTTTTGAAGATTTAACAATTAATGAATTAAAAATATGAAAGTGGGTTCAAGTACAGGATTCTCTACCACAGGTGTCAGAGAACTATTACATCATATGGGTCAAATAGGGCCCCAAGTCCTTTCTTATAAAGAAAGAAAATTTTATTAGCACACACTTGCATTCATTTCTTTACATCTTTCCTGTGATGATTTCAACACTATGGCAGCAGAAGTAGATTGAGTTGTGTCACAACAATATCTCTTCCAAAGTCTATTTACTGTGCAACTGTTGATAGACTAGGTTCCCTGACTTGGACTAGAGAATTCAGTGTGGGGCAGAGGGATAAAAGTATGTAACTTCTGGTGAGATAATCTGTCCTTCAGAAGACATGAAGATCAAGTGACTAGCTACCTGGATGCCATTGTTTCTCCTTGCCAAGCATTTACTGACACGTCCATATAAAATATAACTTTTTGTAAGATCCTGAGTTGAGGTTAAGAGGTAAGGACTGAAGGCTAATTCATTTTTAACATACATGGATTTCTAAGAAACATGGACAACCAAGGAATCCTGTCAGATCATTAAATCAAAATGCTTTTGTACAGCAAAGGACAAACTATTGAATAGGAAACCCACAGAGCAGGAGAAAATCTTCACCAGATACATATCTGACAGAGGATTAATGTCCAGAATATACACAGAATTCAAACAACAATAAGGCAAAAAACAAATGACATAATTAAAAATGAGCTTGTAATCTGAACAGAGAGCTCTCAAAAAGAAGAAAAAACAATGGCTAAGAAACAACTTAAAGTATTCAACATCTTTAGTAATTAGGGAAATGCAAATCAAAACCACTGTAAAATTTCATCTTACCCCAGTCAGAATGGCTAAGACCAAGAGAACAAATGACACTAAATGCTTGCAAGAATGTGGGAAAAGGGGAAACTCATTCACTGCTACTGGGATTACAAACTGGTGCAACCACTATGGAAAGCAGCGTGAATAACTCTTAAAAAAATAAAAATAAGACTATCCTCAGGCCTCTTGGGGCCCAGCGTGACCAGCTGCCATGCCTTCCCCACCGTGATGGACTACATCTTCAAACTATGAACTGAAACAGTCCTTTTCTTCCTTAAATTGATCATATCAGGCATTGTGTTACAGCAAGAAGAAAAGTAACAAATATAACCTTAATTTGATGATATTAGTTTTAAAATATTACAGTAACATAGCTAGTAAGTCACAGAAACACACACACACAAGAGAGAGAGAGAGAGAGAGAGAGAGAGAGAGAGAGAGAAGCAACTAGAGACTGATAAGAATAGAAAACCGAGCACCATGGGCCTGGTGCCAAAGCAAGCACTCATTTCAACTGTCCTTCACATTACAGTACTTAAATGGTGAATTAAGATTTAATATTGAGGGGCTGGGGAGATGGTTCAGCAGTTAAGAGCACTGACTGATCTTTCAGAGGACCCGGGTTTGATTCCCAGCACCCACATTGTGGCTGACAACCATCCATGACTCTAGTTCCAGGGGAATCTGATGCACTCTTCTGACCTCTACAAGCACTGCACAACACAGGTGCACTTATGTGCAGGCAATATACTCATACACATAATTTTTTCTAAGGAAAAAGAATTGAGGGAATTGGTGTATGCTATGGTTTAGACATTGACTGTCATCCAAAGGTCCATGTGTTAAGGACTTAGTCCTTAGAGGGGTAGTATTAGGAAGTCCCATGGACCTTTAGGAGGTTGGGGCCATAGGTCTTTGAGGGGATGTGCCTACAAAGGAGACAATGGTCTCCACAGTCTATGGTACCACAGTCTATCTCTTTGCATCCAGGCTTGAGATATGAACACTCTGTCCAATTAAAATTGCCTCTTTTATTTCATAAGCAGTGTCTGTCAAGTTTTAGTGATAAATGTGTTTTGTGAGAATTTTAGTTTTAAATTTAAGATGAAAATTTGTTCAAATGTTTACCACCACTTTATTAATTTATTCTACCACAAAAATAAATAAATAAATAAAAATAAATCTACCATATGATCCAGTTATACCACTCCTTGGCATATACCCAAATGACTCATCCTACTACACAGATACTTGGGCATCCATGTTCGTTGCTGCTCTTTTTGCAATAGCTAAGACATAGAAAAAAACCTAAATGCCTCTCAACTGAAGAATGGATAATGAAAATGTGGTCCATTTATACAGTGGAGCTCTACTCAGTGGTAAAGAAAGACAAAATCGTGAAACTTGCAAGAAACTGGATGGCACTAGAAACTGTTATGCTAAGAGAAGTAACACAGACTTAGAAAAACAAGTGATGTATGTTATTAAGGGGGAAATGGTCAAAGGTGGAGGTACTTAAAGTGGGTAAGGAGTAACAAAGGTTATGTTAGAGGATTGAGAGAAGAGATAAATAATACTTGGATGGTATGAAAAACCAGAGGGTAATATATTAGTTCAAAGTTCTACTGAAAAAGACACAATAAATATACCAGTTCATGTGTACAGCTGAAGGCTACCTAACAGGAAATACAGTGCCAAACAGGAGAAACCACCCTTTGAGTTGTTGGTCAAGGTAGTCCAAGGGACTCCCCAAATAACGTAGGCTTTGTCACAGCCCTTGATTGCCTACTAGAACTTCAAGACCTTATTGCTGAACACAAGCTACAGTTCTGAAACAGGACTTGGAGCTATTGAGCTGTAACTGACCTAGAAGCATCCTCTGTGAAGACCGGCTCTCATGGTATCAGAGGATACTATACAAACTGCCAAGGGAGGAAAAAACAATCAGTGGTCCTAACCAGCTGTAAAGCTTAATAAACAATGACTGACCCAGCAGACTATTTGCATTGGTGTCATAGTAGCACTGTTATCTTGGGGGTACTAAACAGCTGTCTAATTGAGGTTAAGGCCCCCTCACTGAGTGAGAACTCATCTGTAATACTGTAAACATAGCCAAATACATGTGGCTGGAGATGTCATAGATCCTAGAGAAAAACCCAATTATGACACATCCCTAGACCAATGTAATTTCTTCTTTTATTCTAAATATGTACCCTCTTATATACAGACAAGTGTATCTTTCACCATTCATCAAAGAAGTTTCTTTTTGCAACAGATGGGTACTATCACAGAGTTTGAAAACAAACTGGTCAAATAAAGAGAATAAGTGTCTTTGAAACTTCTAACCCTAAATGACACATCTTCAATGCAACCTCTACAAATAGGACGAATGCATCTTTCAACTCTCACCAGAGAAGTTTCCTTATACAGCAAATGATTAACACAAAACCCTGCAATTGTCCAGTGTACAGAGAACAAGAGGCTGTGAAGTGCTTATCCCTGAATAGGATACTTTCTTCAAGCCTCTGCCTCCCAAGGCTCAGGGATCATTGCAGAAGAGGAGGCTAAAAGACTGTAAGAGGTGGTTGAATGACCACAAGGAAACAGAATCTTCCGGAATGCTGGTCGGTTACCCATAGGAATTCACAGCAATGGTAACAGCATGCACACGTCATATGTAAGCTCAAACCGGACAAAATCCCAGCATAGACATAGGGAAATTGGTAAGAAAGCCCAACACAACCTGACTAATTTTTGGCAACGGATGTCTGCTGGGAGGGAAAGACAGTATCTTACAGGGATGGGATTCTTGGTCTACCCACTAGATGGGCCTACACTGAAGGACATTTGGGGACACAAATCAGACTCTACAGGCATACACACACACACACACACACACACACACACACACGAGTACATTAAATTGGGTGGGGACAAGTATGGATAGAGCAGGAGATCTAAATACCATCAAACTATATTGTATGAAAATTGCAAAATTTCAATTCAAAATTCAAGTAAAAACAAAGTATAGGCCAGGGGTGATGGTGCATGCAAGTAGTTCCAGCACTAGGGAGGCAGAGGCTGGTGGATCTCTGAGATGGAGGCCAGCCTGGTCTACACAGCAAATTCCAGGCCAGTTGAGGCTACAGGGAGACCCTGTCTCAAAATAATTTAAAAAATGTGGAGTCAGGTGTGGTGGTGCATGCTTTTAATCCCGGAACTTGGGAGACAGATACAGGAAGATCCCTCTGAGACTGACATCAGCTTGGTCTGCATAGTGAGTTCCAGGTCAGCTGCAGCTACAGGGAGACTCTGTCTTAAAAAAGAAAGTGGAGGGGGGATTCTTCTTTCCTTCAATTCTTTCTCACTTTCCCTTAATACATCTATGTTTACCCTGCCAAAAGCATAATTAAAACAAAAATAAACAAATAAAAACCCAAGGCTGAGGCTATAGCTTAGTCAGTGCCTTATAAGCATGGGGACCTGAGTTTTATTCTCAGAACTCATATTTAGAAAGCCAAATGGCAAGATGAATACTTGTAACTCCAGTTGGGGAGGTGAGGACAGTCTGATCCCTGGAGCTCTTGGGTCAGCCAGCCTAGCCTAATGGGTGAGTTCCAGGCCAATGAGAGACTCTGTCTCATGAAACAAGGTAGATGATATTCTCGAGGAATAAAATTCATGTTTGACCTCTGATTGCCACACACATGCCCCTACAAATATGAATATACAGTCCCGCACGCATGTGCTAACAGACACGAATAAAAATCAAAAAGAAAATCTTAAACAATGAAACTGAAATGGAAAAGGAAAAGGCAACATTAATAAAAATTGCTTTATTTCTGGCATTCTAGTTACAATGAAAAGCATACATCCACATGAACTAAGAAACAAAAATGTAATTTCAGTAACTGCACAAATGAGTTAAATACTCTTATATTTGTTCCTATAATTTGGATTAAAGAGCATAATGATGTTAAGTAAAATACATGCTAAACATGAAAATTGTATTCTTTTACTTAGAATGCTGTTAAATAGTAAACTTTTAAAAGAGTTACATGCTGATAGGGCATAGGTAAAAAAGGAAAAGCTTGATGTTTTTGTTCCTTTACTACCACTTGATGTTTAACAAGGGGACTATATTTTCAGTTTGCAATGGGTCCACCAAATTATGAAGCCATTATTTCTGTTCAGAGCTATCCTTTAATACTGAACTGGCCTCCTTAAGAGACCTTTTCCAGCCTTCAGAATCTGAATTGCCATGGCCAAGGTCCTTTTCCAGGAACAGCTGAGTAGTATTCTCCATGAAATTAGGGGACATGACTACTATTGACTCAGATTGATCTGAGTGTCCACTGGCACAAAATACATCACCATCTCTCATTCTCCCAGTTTAAGAGGCTCTTTACTAGAAATTGACTATTGAAAACAAGACTTTTTAAGTTTTGAGAGGTAGTGTAGAATAAGGGCTTGACAGAGACTGTGGTTTTCTATCCTTTGGGGCCCACAGTCAGGTAATTCTGTTGCCACCTTGTTCTGTCATTTGCTGTGCCACTCCAATGCAAGAGGGCAGATAATACTGTAAAGATACCTACTACAAAGGTGATTCTCAAGTTCACCCAGTTCATTTGTAGGCAACACCCTTTTAGTGTTTGGCAGAAGCCGGAATTTCTACCTGTGAGCCAGCCTTAGGCAGTGACATGAAAATTGCTCTCTGCAAGGGTTGGCTCAAGCCAGCAATAAGAGGTTCAAAGGTGACTCTAAAGAATCAAGGGTGGCAGGCAGCCCCAAGCTAGGATTTCAATTACAGGCTGTGACAGAAACCTGGTTGTCCAGGTGCTTCTTTTTTTCACAGGCTGGCCAGCCAAATGGACTTGGTGAGCTGCCTCACGTAGACCCTTAGGGCTATAGCCGGCACAGTAGAAGAAAGAGGTGACCCGGAGCATGAGTTAACCTGCTGTCCATAGCCTAGTCCAAATGTACATGTCCCACCTCTCTGTTGGTCAAGTTGCCCGAGGAATTTCAGGTGATTAAAATCCTGTGTCATCTTTTGGCATGTTACACGAAGAATCTGAGTTTTTCAGATATCTGTCCTAGTGAAGGCCACATCAAGTAACCCTGCAAAGTTTCAAGAGCAAATGAAACAACGTGGAATCCAGAAAAAGCCTGCATAGACCAGCTCCTGGTGCTCTATGCCAAGTTAGATCAGGAAAGATTGTGTCAGTTTTGAGCCTTCCCAGTAAAAGCTCTTCCATCGACTCTGCAAGCCTACCTTCCAGCTTTGAGCGGCAATTATTACCTCAGCAGATAGGTGCTTTGTCAGATTCAAAATAAAACAAATCTGCTCCAAGGAAGAGAATCAACAGCCTTAATGGCGGCTTGGGAAGCATTTTCACTGAGGGAACATAATCACCTTTCATTTCAAAAAGTGACACCATCACGTTTACTTTGTTCCCACCGTTCCAAAATTGCAATATGCCTCCCTCCCCTTGACTGGATACTTGCAATCTTAAGGAACTTCTAGAACATAGCACCATTTGTTCTTGCCATGAAGCAATTATCAACGTTTTCTGCAGAACATACTGTGTATATTTGGAAGCATTATATTTTATTTCAGAATTCTTCATCAAAAAAAAGGAAGGAAAGAAGGAAGAAAGAAGGGAAGGAAGGAATCGAACAGAAGAAGCATACGCCCACTCCTATACGATACTGCTAATCTCTACGGATGTTTTAAAACTTTATAAAATAACAAAGTCACATACCATCAGCATATCTTGTGCGTGTGTGCATGTGAGTGTGAGCATGTGAGTGTGTGCGTGTGAGTGTGTGGATGCATGTTCATGTGTATACTTATGTACACATATATGTATGACCAGTATCTTCCTCAGGCACTTTCCACTTTGTTTTATGAGATAGGATCTCCCACCAAATCGGGAGCTCACAATTTGACTGAACTGGTTGGCTGCTGAGCTCTAGGATCTGCCTGCCTTCACCTTCCCAGCACTGTGATTGCAAATTATACACTCCACATCCAGCTAAGTTTTTACATGGGTGGTAGGAATCAAACTCAGATCCTCATGCTTACAAAACAAGTACTTTACCTACATAATAATGAGCAGTGTCTCTCCAGCCCCATAAGCTTCTTATTTCCTTCATGGACACAACTTTTAATTTCTACTAAGATCTCTACAGCCGTGTTATGAGAAACTGGAAGTAACAACTTGTCTAATCAAATAAGATCAATTTTGCCTTCATTGGATGTTAAACATGTAGGATTGATACAGGAAGAAATTCAAAATTATCACAGGGAATAATAGCAGTACAGTCACAGTATCTGCATAAAACTTCATAACTTTTGACACTGAAAATAAAATTTTGGGTTTTTTGAGATAGGGTCTCCTTGTAGCACCAGCTGGCCTGGAACTTTCTGTGTAGACCTGACTGGGCTCTAGCTCACAACAACAGAGAAAGGGATTTATTTATAAAATAAATGAGTCTTATAAAACCTTGGAGGAAAATTATCAAGGGAAAAAATGCTGTAAGAATAGTCCCTACAGCTATCAAATAATGTTTGCAGACAATTACTTCTTCCCTCCTTGGGATATTTGAATTATACAGGGTAAAGTTCTAGAGGCAATATGGGGGCTTACATAGGTAGACAAGGTCAGGTCTTTCTATTTCTGATATCTGTGATGACTGAATCCTTTCTCCTTGACTCATCTGTGTTCTACTCTGGTCGATAAGAAAGTAGGGAGGACACACAAACTACTTGTATCTATTAAGATAATTCTCTACTGGAGATAGATGGGCCAGAATATATTTTCCCTTTGACCAGTGAAGAGGGTTGCAGAAGGGGATGCTCAGCTACATGGAAGTTGGGCCAGAGCTATCCTGGAGACTAAAGTGGATATTTCTACATCTCATTACTAATCGCCACTATTCAAGATTCATAATTGAATTCTACCACATTACGAAGATAGCAGTTCCATTTAATTGCCCAGCATGGGAATTGTTGGTAGAATAATGGATGGGTATGTCTCATCCAATACAAACATGGGTAAACACTTTTCACATATATAGGGTGAAGGTGGACAGAAATCCAGATCAGAAAAAAAGCAACTCAAATTTGACCTTGAAAAATAAGGTCATAAAATTTGGAAAAGAACCTCTAGTCTCCTTTACCATCCCTCATCTCAACTGACAGTCTCTAACTTGACTCATAATCTTTCATCATTCCAGTTTGCTGGCATTTATTTTGTTCCTGTTTTTAGTATTTTTCTTCTACTTACAAAAACCAAAGTGCCAGATTTATGAATCACCTATGCATTAACTCTGCCTACCTTACAGTCAAACAAGCATGTTCATACTCCATTTAATTAAAAAAATGGAAGGAGGGGATAACATATGGTGCTTCCTATTCTTTATTAAATTCGGGTATCTGTACAGAAGTTAAAGTAGACATTTATTCCATTGAAAATGATGGTCGGTCTCTCGAGTGTGAGGCCCTTGGCAACAGCTTTAATTCCTGCCACCCCCCTCCAAAAGTATTGTATTAATTCCTCCTTGGGGGCTTCCACTGCGTCTAAAGCAAAGTCTATTATTATCTTTTGCACTTCTACTGAACTCTGAAGGTCTTGAAAATAGCAATCTGTCTTGCAATCTAGACAACTTCAGTATTTAGTGGTATTCAATAAAATTTGAATACAGTAAGGAAACCTTTTGAAGGAAGTGTGAAACCAGATATCTAGGCTGATCAGACTCAGAATGCTGCATGGGGAGAGCATGTCGTGACAGATGGAAGTAAGCTGAGTTGAGCATACATTGCCAGGAGTGGGTAACTGTCAGGGTGGGAGACAGAGTTAGAGAATACAGGAACTTCCTCACAGGACAGCTATTAATTAAAAAGAATCTTATGTCTTGTAATAATACTCTTAATGCTATGAGCAAGTTATTTAAATTGAGTTATCTTGTTTTATCCAAAACAGAACACTTTGGAAAAAGTGTTATCAGTAATTATTTCAGAAAAGTAACATGAACCAGGAATCACTCAGGTGAACGTGGTGATTATATATCATCTATATGTATATTGTATTTCCATGCATATCTGAACCATTACCTCTATCAGTATCTGTCTGTCTCTCTCTGTCTCTCTGTCTAGCAGTCTGAATCTATATTTCTATCCACAACTATATATGTATCAATGCTCATCTCCATATACATCTACAGTTACTGTTCACTAATGCTGCTGTTATAATAATCACCTCAGAAAGTCTTCCTTTGTTTTTCTTCATTTTGATTTCCGTGCATCCCTCCCTATCTTAGCCAGTTCTCACCAAGATACCCTTTCCTAAGTCTTCTTTTGCTTACGGTTTCTCTCTTCATCTCCCTTCCATTTTTGTCTTTTCTTTCTCTCCTAACTGGTAATAAGAACTGAAAAATTTTTATTTTGTATTTTGTCCTGTTTCTTTTTGTCTTTTGAAACAACACTGGTGTTGAACTCTGATCCTCTTGCTTTCACCCCCCAAATACTAGAATTTCAGGCATCCGTCATTGTTCCTAACTTGTCTTGTTTCTTAAATAATGTTATCTGGTTCTAAAATACTATACTTCAGGTTGGGGGGTGTAGTTTAGCATCAGAGTGCTTGCCTACCATGCATGAGGAACTGGGTTCCATCCTAGCATCACTAAAAACTATATCTGTGTTTCAAATGTCTCTAAGCATAAGAATGGAAGTTGTCCGCCATAAATAGGACTTTTGGTGTTGTCGAACAATGGATTAGAATTTGTCACTTGTGTGGCTTTGAGAATGCCTCTTGATTAGGTTAAGTTTTGTCATCTAGAGGATGGGAATAATTGTTCCTGGGCTGAGGTCAAATAATAGGAATCAAGTGTAGAAAAGTACTCTTTAAGTTATTGTAACATGCAGACAAAGTTGAGACTCTCTAATTTACAAACTATCATACAAGTGTACATTAGTATGCATATATTGGTATTCTTGGCAACCATATTCTTGGTATATTGGTAACCATATATTGGTTACTGTGGTTCAGTAACTCCTTATGGAAAATGGGTTATCAGCCTTACCCTGAATAATGGGGGAATGTACATGAATAGATGAAAGTTGAATGCATTTTAAAGTATCCTAAGCCATGTACTGGAAGACTGCAATGATAGAATTCTGTCATTATTTAACTATCAGAATGTAACTTTCAACATATGAAGCCTGAATTCTCTCATAATTTGGTCCATCACTCAGAGAATGTTGTACCTCCATCCAAAACAACTGTCTGATATACCTATCATTTACTTCCTAACACAAGGTTTTAAAAAAAAGCAAACCTCTAATCTCCTTCAAAAATAGTATGTAAACAAGTGAAAAATTAAATGCAAAGGGGATAATTACCAGCCATAGATTAGTTTTCAAATCGTCCTTTTAACTTCTAAACTAATGAATACAGAAATACACTGTACTGCAAACCTGGGCGCCCTAGAAACTGATAATTAAAATATCTCTTTGTAAAGGATGTAACTCAGTAGGTAGAGTGATTCTCATTATTTATAATACTCATTAGTGTTAGAGAAAGAAGAAACGATTTCCAGAAAGGTACTATGCTGGGCATCTTACAAAGTTCTTTGAGAGGACTGCAGAAGGTCATTATAGAAAAAAACCCCACATCTTTGTAAAAATTATACTAGTCACTTTTGATTTTCAAACTTGTCATTTAGCAACTTTCTCTTTAAAATTTTAACTTATTTTTTATTTGGAATTTATTCTCAGTAATTTATTAGACACTATAGTTTAGATATAAACACCTTCCAAAGGCTCATGTATTAAATGTTAATCCCCATGGTAGAACTACTGAGAGTATTCTGGACGTAAAGATTATTGGGATGTTCTTACTTAAATCATTGGAAAAATGTCCTTTTTGGGATTGTGAGACTCTAGCCTCTTTCCTTTTGTCTTACCCTCTTTTCTTGGATATGAGGTAAGAAGTTGTGCTTGGTTGTATCCTCTCTTTAATGATGTGTTCCTTACTGTGGGGACCTAAAAGCCCCACCTTGCATAGGTCCTAAAGGAAGTTACTGGGGGCGTGTCCTGGCTTGCTTTGAAAGTCTGAAGAATACTTCCGCACTGCCGAAGAGTGCATGATCAACGAGTGACCATCCTTAAGATACACCCTCAGGGCGGGAGGGGGGAGTTCCAGGTGCTTTTATAAGCTTTGGAACACTTGCAATAAATGAGTCCCTGCTTGACTAGGCTCCCCGTTGTGTCTGAGTGTCTCCAGGGAATGGGGGCGGCATGGACTGGCGAATGGCATGCTTACTCATCCCCAATCCTCACCTCGCCGGGGGTCGCGGGTTCGAACCCCCGGCACCTTACAACTACCTCAAAGAACTAAGGTCAAGATAAATGGAGTACAGCCTCCAATACAGAACCAAAGCAGACCTTTACATTCATATATCTATTATGTCAGGTATTTTGTTATAAAAATATAAATCTAAAACAGGGATAGAAAAGTAAGACATGAAAAGAGAAAATTATAAACAGCATGTTAATTCGTTTGTCATGATTATAAACCTACTCTTAACTGAGAGTTGTTTCTTGAGTTATCGCTCTCTTGGGCACACTGTCCTGCCCAATAAAAAGGTGTCTCTTATCAAAGCCTTGAGGCAGAGAACTGTTAGTGTTCATAAAAACCTGACTTTAGCACATTTAGGTGAATGACAAGATTAAAGGGTTGGCTCTTAAGATTTAACAGCTGACGTTATTAAACCAGTATAAACCTTAAATTGACACTTGTCTGTCCCACACAAATGTTAAGTGAAACTAATGATAATCCTGAAAGTAGAGTCAGCAGATGTTCCACAGCCTCTAACCAGCAGACCTCAGACTTGAGTTTCTACTTACTGAAAGTATCTGTAGAAAGTATTCGAACCCCTGCTCCAGAATCCAAACAGGGGGAAAAAATATATAGATAATTAAGAAAAGTCTGACATATAATTTCATAAATTCATAATCCATGTCTTAAAAACTCCATTTCTTTAGCAGATTTTTTTTTCTTTAGTTTTGACTACAAGCATCCGGGTCACCTTAACTGAATCCATTGTACATATTTATGGCCACGTTGGAAAATAGAAGCCATGATATAATATGAAGAATTGTCTTAACAACAGAAAGGACTTGGGCAAACTATATGAAATTAACTCAGAATCTAGGGTGTGAACCAAACTGCTGGTCTTTCTTCCTGTCTGACCCAGTTCCTGGGTTCTAAAGGCCACATTGATGCTGCTTTCTGTGTGTACAGCCTTAGAAAAGCCTTTTAGAGTCAAAAGGTGCCTCTCATATATTCCACAGTATGGGTCAAGTTGAAAGGCAATGTGGGTGTTCCCACAGTGGCTCCAAGAGGCAGTTCTTTGGTCATAAGGGAGGTTGTCTTACTTATGTAGAAGTTTTGGAGAAGGGGAGCAGTTAGACTGGGAAAGCAACTACAGTTCTCCTGTGAGTTTTTCTCCTGGCTGCTTCCCAGCAATCCTCACTTGGGTGTGGGGTTTGTCAGACAGTATAGAAGACCCAAACAATCTGGACAGACTTTTTTTTTATTATAAAAATGATCCCTTGTTCATTGTGATCCTCTCTGCTAATCAATGCACAAGCAGCTTGACTTGAACAAAGAAAACAGCCTGTGGTTGGAAAAGAATCTTCCCCTTCCCCTCAAATCTCTGCTCAATTACAACTGGGCTCCAGCCAACTGTGTTTCCTGATTCAAATCTATTTCACTAATTTCTTATAATTAAGAATAGTTCAGTGAGGTTGGAGAACAAAGGCTGAATTCTTGCTGTTTTGAGAAACGCAATATAAATATTCTTCTTTTAAAACTGCGAAAATCCAGAGGTTGATTGCTGCTTTGAAAAACACTCTGATGGTTCCTTAAAAAGTGAAACGTAAATTTTAACTTTGACCCACAATTTCATCTGGCCCTGTCATTTCATGTCTAGGTATACACTCCAAACAAGGAAAAAGATGGACATGTCTGTGAGACATTTTCTTGATTACTGAGTAATATGGGAGGGCCCAGCCTATTGTGCATAACACCAACCCTGGGCATGTGGTCCTGGGTTGCATAAGAAGGTGTGTTGAGTACAGGCCAGAGGAGCAAGTCAGTAAGCAGCATTCTTCCAATGGTCTGTGCTTCAGTTCCTGCCTCCAGGTTCCTATTTGAGTTTCTGCCCTGGTTTGATGGCCTGTCACTTGGAATTTGTAAGATGAAATAAACCCTTTTCCTTCCTAAGTTGGATTTGGTCAGAGTTGTTTTACCACAGCAATAGAAACCTAATTAGAACAAGCTATGATGCAAAAGTCTTGGAAATGGACAGTGGGTATAAGTGAACAATATTGTACACCAAACACTACAAAATTGTATACCAAAATGGCTATAATGGGGAATTCTGTGATATATATTCACTTAACAGAGTTAAAATAAGAGCACCATTAAAAATCTCTAATCAAAACCAACGTCAGTATGAAATTTTTATACTAAGACATGGAATAAAAACCTGTAATCCTCTTAGCTCTTAGATTTAGATTTTGGAGATTTTTCTACTGCCAGATGATTCAGGCATTCTTAACCCTTTCAAGAGAACTTTTGAAATAATACAATTCCCCATCCAACTTTAGTCTCAAACAATGGACACAATTGGCCTAATGTATAATAATGGAGACTTCTGCTGTGAGCCAGTATTCCATGCTATGCAGGGAATCCTCACTCTGAGATAGTGTCTGCCTAAAAATAAAGTAAGCCAATGTCACATGATGTGGAAGCTACAGGAAGTCAGCCTGCTTGAATAACAACTTCCAAATGCCTTTGAGTTTCTATTTTAAATACGTTCATTATCCTAAGCAACTCCAAACTAGAAATCTGGTGTGGTCAATGGTGAGTTAGTTACACATGATACAGTAAATAACCCCACATTCATGCACATGGAAGGGATCCTAATTAAATTCACTGGGTTGTTTATAAAAAAAATAAATAAATAAAGACCAGAAAGTAGGAGGGGGGCGTGTTTGGAAACATTCCAGAAGGATAAGTGAGGGCAATGGAGGCTGAGTGTGATCAAAACACATTATGTATGTATATATGAAATTAGGAAAGAAAAAAAATGAATTTTCAGTGATGGACATCTGGGTACACAAACCTGACTTGATGGACCTTAACATATATGACAGAATGCTTGAAATCTGGTGGGGGAGGTATAGGGAGGTGTAGATGAGGGAGGGGTTATAAGATGATTAAAATGTTTTGCATGAAATGCAGAAAAAGTCAACAAAAACATACATTGAGTTAATTATTTTTTAAAAAATATGAAACAAAACTTGAAGTCCATTAGCCCAAACGGGAGTCTTTTTTAACCTACTTGATGAAGTAGTCACGCCCATCTCGGTTTGTCATCATCTCCCATCCATAGGGTGGCACCTGGTTCAAGCCCCAGGTTCCTGAGGGAGGTGGCCAGCCTGAAGACTTGGTCCTGTGGCTGGAAAAGAAAGAAAGAATCATCACACCTGACTCCTGGACATATTATCTGAGTTACTATACAAGGGCACATATTTTATTCCTCTAAACCATGACCTGCATGCTCAGTGGTAGGATAGTTGTAAAGAATGTTTTTGCACCCGATATCATGCTTGGCATTTCATATGTGCTATTATCACTGATTTTCCATAGAACTTTGATGGTGAAAATATAGTCGTACAGTTTACCGTAAGGAAACAATGGGTCAGTAATATTAAGTAACTTTCCTGTGGAAAGTTTTGAACAAAAGTTATTTATATGTTCTACCACCACAGGCATACCTGAGGCTAGCTATTTAGACAGTTTGGGCACATACATACATTTCACACTGTCATATAAAGAAAGACACGTGAAGATAAATTATTTTCATTCTCATAAGAAATAAAGGTGAGCCACAATTTCCTGGATTGCAATAACCAAAATATTAAATGTACACTCATAGTAACCACACTCTAAGCAAAGTCAGCCAGTCGTAAAACTTTGGCAAACTCTTAGTGTTAATTTGCAAAAAAATATCCACACATGTGTCTTTTCTAATTTCAAGGCCCCAAAGTCAAATTGACTGTCAGTACAATGAAAGATTGATGAGCATTTTCTATACATCTTTCTTTCTAAAAGCAAAAACAAAACAAAGTAACTCTTCATGACAAGCCATTATGAAAGGCAGAATTGCATAGACACGGCTGCTAACTGGAGATCTGAAGCCAGTTTCTGGAACTATCACCAAATCTGGCTTTTGCTCTTCATCCCTCTCTTTCCATTAATGCCCAAAACTTCTTCAGTGCTTACTCACACTGTTGAGAGGAAGCAAAGCCTATCATTTTAATCTCAGTCCACATCACCTGTCACTTGGTTCCGTAGCGCCAGGAGAAGTGACTCACTGCATAGCTAGTCTCTAAGATTCCCCAGTGACTCCAAATCGCAGACTGTCACAGACCAAAGTTAACAGGGAGAAAGTAGGGATGACACTTGCAGGGGCCTCATAGCCACAGTCTCAACAACCACCAGGAAACCTTTTACACCAAAGAGGAAGTGTTCCCTCTGGTGAGAGGAACATAGGACACGCTGGCTAGTGCATGGGTGGGGGGCATGGATTGAGGTTGTTACCTGCCTCCTTGTTTGAACGACCCTCTTGCTCCAGATACAACTTGTACCGTCTAATGCGTGGTTTTTCATGCAGACTGTTGCCTTTTCGTGGCAAATATCCAAAGCAACTCCTCTCCTCATTGCCCTCGGCCCTATCAACACATCCATCTGACCACAGCTCAATATTTCTCATGAGATGCAAGCCCATTTCCTTTAACTTTTTTACAGCAGAGGAAATGTTTTTGAATAATTTAAACCTCCCTCCATTGCTTTGCTTTAACTTTCCTTCAGTTTTTCTCCTCCATCAAGAGCGGAGATCAAAAGCATTTGCAAATTTAATATATGTCTCATAAATTTAGACTGCCACTATAGGACTATTTGTCACTCATTGACTATTAAAAGCCATGGCCACCTCTTTTGTTCCTCTGGCTTATACAAAAGTCAGCAGTGGCAATTTCCCCTGGTGGTTTTGAAAAAAAAAAAGAAAAAAAAAAAAGCTATTTCCCCAGGGTGAGAAAACTCATGTACTTGCCACCCTGGGGCACTATTAAAAAACAAATAAAAAAAATCCCACAACAGTTTTCCCATGCCAGCAGGGAGAGCATTTGGAACGCTTTCTATGATGGGCCCAAGAAAACAAGTTCTTAGAAGCATGAATACCTGCAGTTTATTCTGTTATTTAAAACTTTTTCCCCAAACCATAGATGCTACACTTAAAAGTGACGCAAAGAATGTTCTTGCATTTGGAAAGAAGCTTATGAACAGAATGCTACAATTTATCATGAAATCCTAAACTATATACTGTATTCTAGTTAACCCCCTTGCTCAGAGGGGCAAAAACAAACTGTCTTTCTTTTCCTTTGTTTTCTCCACTCCCCTCACCACACAATCTGAAATACTAATCACTGATGGAAAGACACAGGCTTCTTAATATAATTTAAATGTAGAACACAGCATTCTAATGAGGAGCTGGAGGAAGCTTGGAATTTAGTTTGTTTTCTGAATTGTATTACATACTAAATTCTGTTCTGTGTAGTATGTTTAGAAGGTAGCAAACAACACTTCAGCAAGAGGTTTCTAAACAAAGTTTCTTTGCTTGAAATTGAAGACTAATACCCCCACCAGACTGGAAGGCCCCCCTCCACAGACTAATTGTGTTCCTCTAAGTCAAGGGGCATTAGTTGAGTAAAACAAATGATAGACTAATTAAGATCAGATATGACTATATATCTGCCTGTTAATGAGGTGACTTAAAATGTGTGGGTCTTAAAGACCTCAGTAGAACTGAGCAAATTAAAAGAACAAACAAACACAGACACTTTTAGAGTATTTATCCATGGCAGTCTTGAGAAAAATCAAAGACAAATGCCATAACTGGGGCGTGATTGGGCTCCCACTTCTCTGCAGTATAATGACTGAGAGGTTAACTTTAATAGATTGTTTAATTATAGGAGATGGTGGGTTCTCTCTGCTACCTGGTAAATGGCCCTAGAAACCACCTTTCCCTACTCTTACTACAAAAGATTCACCAGAGTCTGTAACTACTCCCAAACAACCCAATTCTAGCACTGTTGACACAACCTTTTCTACCCACTATATTTTATTTTGTGTTTTAATTCAGGGTCTCATTATATACCAGAGACTTTCTTGGAACTTACTATGTGTAGCCTAGGCCAATCTTGAACTCATAGCAGTCCTCCTGTCTCATCCTCCTGAGTGCTGGGATTACAGGTGTGAGCCATCATGCCTGACTCTACATAGAATGTTAAGAAATGGGTGGCCCTTTTAGAGCAGCAGTAGCCAAATTCAAGCATGAGCAGAGCCTCTGTCTGTCTTGCTTTCATACACCTTCTGATGTGGAAATTGTACTCATGTCATCAAGAGAAGGTCAGGCAGCTAGCGTGACACAGTGCAGAACTGACAATGTTCAGTGCAGAGATCCTCAGTTTGGGGCAACAATGCTCCACTTGGTCACCTGTGAGTGATTCGTGTCCTTCTTCCTTTGCCTTTTTTTTTTTTTTTGGAAGGAATCCATTCTGAGTTCTTGGGCACATTCCCATAGGCTGAGGTCATTTTAAAATTTCTCCCCTTTTAAATGACGTATTATTTTTCTTGTCCATGGGCCTATTCAGCCTCACCTCATGACTAGCTTGTGAACACTAAAGACTCTCTGAAGCAGGACTCTGGTATTTCTGCTGAACTGCCCAGTGTTGCAGAGTGTGGTATACCAGTTGGCCCTACTGTCATTATTTGCAGGGAAGTCCTCCAGCTTGGCACTGCCAAATGTAGGACACTTCATTAAGTTTGAAATTTCCATAAACAATTTTTATGCGGACAGACCTATATCTCATATAACAATACTTTGATAATGATTTGAGAACTGCCAGGTTACAAAAGAATATAGTCCTGGGGCTAGAGAGATGGCTCAGCAGTTAAGAGCACTGGCTGCTCTTGCAGAGGACCTGGATTCAATTCCCAGCACCCACGTGGCAGGTAGCAATCATTCCTATCTTCAATTCCAGGGGACCTGATGCCCTCTACTGACCTCTGTGAGCATTGCACGAAACAGGTACACTTATATTCATGCAGGCAATATACTCATTCACATAAAATAAAAATAATAAAATATTTTAAAAGCCAATATACTTGTTGCATTTATTTTCTATAATGAGCAAGTTACTTGACCTGTCTACCCTCCTTAGGACCTGTTAATCCTCTGTAAAATGATAGTAATGGGTATAAAGCCATTGGGAGAATACTAACGGTGGTTAGTCAGCAGGATAGTATGATGCTTGCCCACAGTATAGTGAAAGCCATATAATGGACGCTGGGTGGTTGTACATGTACAAAAGACTTCGGCCCTTCCTCCCAATAGAAAGAGAATGAGAAGCTCAATCACTTTTGCTTCTCAGTCTGGCAAGAGAAAGAAGGGGTTGAACCAAGCAGTGACGCTTTTCCATAAGGTTAAAGTTGATGAGCTCAACTACTTCCAAGGCAGAAGGAAAGATCCAGAAATTTTCTATCAGAAATGTTTTGATCTATGGTTCAAGGGGCCAGTTTCTGCTTTTCTCAGGCAAAGCTTTGAGTGTCCTTCAAGTTCTAATGTTGTGCAACTCCTATCTGAGACCACGGCTGTGTGAACCACTTTGAAACACTTACCTCAGCCTTAAAAATAGCGACCTACATCGTTGGGGCTATTTAAATCACTCTAGAAACTCCCAAAGACTGACTGAACTGATTTGCAACTTTGAGCTTCACTCATCCATTGTTTGCAAGAGACTGAAACTATCCATGGACAAAAAAGATTTTGATGTGAAATGAAAACATCTATGAATGGGGAAAGCAAACACTGCAGAACTATTTGTGTTGAGATGACTGATGGAGGAAATTCGTGTTTTCCTTCTGTGTTCCTGTCTCTCAGTGCTTCAGCAAACCTCCAGAACCAGTCCATCCTAGTCCATCACCAGCAAATATCTATAATGATCTGTGCTTCCTTAGAACAACTTAGCATCTGAAAGAGGGATGCTGGAGGGCATGAAAGGGACTCTAAAATCAGATTACAAAGTCCTAAGTCAGATAGAGTCAATTTCTGCCACTTAATATATGTATGACCCTTGTTAAATTCAATTCTACTTCTCTTTCCTCATCTGTATGAGTGAGTTATTTTGAGTCAATGTTTCTTACACAGGGATTTTATCTGTAAAAGAATTCAGCAGTTACTGGAGACATTTTTGCTCATCATACATAGGGAAAGGGTGATATTTTCTTCTGAGATGTCGTGGCTAAAGGTCAGGCATGCTGCTCAATAAGCTACTCTCTTGGAAAATAAGAATGATCCAGGCAAAATGGCAATAGTGCCTCAAAGTAGTGGCAGTCCTCTTCACAGCCTCTGAATGCTGGCACTTCAGATGTATATCATGATGCCTTGCCCTGCTGTTTCGTTTTGTTTTGACTTTTTCTTTTCTTTGCTTTGCTTTGTTTTGTTTGGAGACAAGGTCTTGCTCTGCAGTTCTGGGTGACCTAGAACGCACTACACAACCCAGGATTTTCACAAACTTGCAGCCTCATGTCTTAGTTTCTCAAGTACTAGGATTCCAGGTATGCATCACCATATCCTGCTGTATGTTGTCCTTGCTTTATTTTGAAAAAAAAAAGTCTCTTGCTAAATAACTCAGACTGATCTTGAATTTGGAGTGTTTCTGCGTCAGTCTCATGAGTTTTATTATTACAGGTATGAGGCACAACACTGTTCTGGGAAAGTGAATCTTTGAACAGACAGCATGTTTTACCATCGACTATACTAGACACAGAAATAGGGAAGTAGGTGAGAGCCTGCCTGAAACTCAGCCTAAGCCAAGTTGCTGCTAGTGTTACATAGTGACTTAGAAAAGTGTCCAGGACTGATCCACAAGGCTTCCTACTCAATGTTCCAAAGCACTTATACTGCCACAATTAAGAGTGACATGGACTTTCAGGATTCCTTACGTATTTGGTAATAATCTTACAGGACTGGTAGATAACATTAAGCTCCATTATTTGAGACACTGTATTGAGTAGTGAATTATCATGCTTATTTCAAATATGAGAAAACCAGATTTATCTAATCAAATATTCATTCTTAACACTGAATGGCAATATGAAAACTCAACAAATTCAACCATGACTCAGAATTTGCTCAGTCTTACTTCCTTAGACTCAGAGAAATTATTTGCAGAATAATTCAAGCTTATGTTGTGTTGCATATGGCATTACAAAATGGAAAGCATTGTCCTATTTATTTTTCTGCCAAGGATAGTGGATGGTAACTGTGTAGTTATTTTCATTAAACTTAAACATTTCCTCCTGAAGGAAGGGGAGACTCATTAAGACTGAGAAAATAAAATGTGTAAAGCTCAAGACATAAACCAAACTTAGAAGTTTCAGGGAACTCCTAAAATTTACAAGATTCACAAAGTCCTCCCAAAAGTTATATGAGCAGTAAGATTTCTGGGCAAAGGAGACTGAATGGTTAGCTGCCTGAAAGTTTGTTGGCTACCTGTAAGCCATGCATGAAATTGTAGCGATGCAGAATTTTTGAGCCATCACCCATTCCAGAGTAGGCTTCTTAGTGATGTGACTGCCTCTGAGCTACCAATACTATTGGAAGTAACCCATTACCCATATTCCCATAAGTAACATTAATAAACTCTCTTGTTCACCAAGCTATATTGAGTGGTATTTTTTTTTTACATTCGTGTCAATGCCCTACCTGGGCTGAATAGATGCTTATGCATGTCTCCACAGGAAAAGTCATACTACATTGAGTTATGTTACTGAAACCCATCAAATACCTCATCATGTCCACAAACAGCAGCCTGTATTTGCACACAGATGGCATTCATTGTAACTCTGGGTTCACATGCAAAATGGGTAAATGAAGGAAGTAGAAAGGGAGAGAGGAAAATGAACAACAGAAGGTACATCTGGATGGATTTTATAAATCGTCAAGTTTTAGTGACAGCCATGTTACTTTATTAGAAATTTTATTTATTATTCTTTTTTATTTTATGTGTACGAGTGTCGTGCCTGCATGTTTATAAGAACATCCATGTCATGCAATGCCCTCAAATGTCAGAAGAGGGTGTGAGTTCCACCGGAAGAGTCATAGATGATTGTTAGCATCCATTTGGGTGCTGGGAACTGAACCAGGTCCTCTGCAAGAACAGATATCTCTCCAGCCTCAGCTATGGTCCTTTTGTCCCTAGCATGGTATTCTCCATTGTTGTTAGAGCTGGGGTCTTTGGCATGAGCTCCAGGGAGGCCTGTATAACAGATTTTGTTGTCCCTATGAGTGTGTAGGGAAGGGACTGACAGGATTTTTGAGTGCAGTCTATCACGATGTTCATACATAGGCATGGCTTGAATTAGATTCCATTATCCTCTATCTCTGAACATCACTGTCCCCTTGAAGCAAGCTTCAGTGCAGCATTAATACATTTTTTTTCCGGACAGCAGCCAGAAGCTTTCTTTCATTGGACCCTTTAAGAGTAGTTTCAGTAGCTGCATGCAAGGAAAACTATGTAATTCAGGTGAACAGATCATCCCAACAAACATTTAGAAGCATCCCGCCAACCATTTAAAAGATGTCACTTCTGTTGTGACATGGAGGACATGGAAATACAGTAAAGAGGTAAAACATACCTTTAAAAAAAACTAATGTCAACCCTTACAAAAGCACATAATTGCAAAATTCTCATCACAGAATCATTTTAGTCAAGCAAGAATCTATTATGACTCAAGAGCTTAACTATGTTAAAAGACATTTTGAATGTATATTCTAAAAATGAAATTAGATATTTTTTTTCTGATTAGTTTCTTCTGCTCCATTGAATGATTTACCAACCTACACATTAAAACTGCTCGTGAGATGAGTTTTAGAATAGACCTCTCCCAGTCAGTTTGTTATTTATGGCTTCTAATTAGGTAGGAGAATGAAATGGAGGCTAACTAGTTCTCCATACACAAGTATATATGCACAAACTAAGACTTTTTTTTTAGATAGGGTCTTACCCTTTAGCCCAGGCTGACCTAGAACTCACTATGTATTCTAGGCTGGCTTTGATCCTCCTGCCTCAGCCTCTCAAGTCCTGGGATTATAAATGTGACCCACCATGCCTAGTACAAGCTTCATTTGTGAATAATACTGTGGTAGACCCAGGATGCCCAATGTGCCTGAAGGCAGGTGTCTAGAGTGACTGAATGTCATACACAGGGGCTGTTATTCAAGTCAGATACAGCCCTACCTTGAATTAGACTTTGGCAAATATACTTGTATCAATTAGCTCACTGAATTCTTCAGACTCTAGAATGCTAATTATAATTTGTCTTCTTTTTTCAAGCAGCTGGGGACAGTAAGGTTCCATTGCTCGAAGAGCAAAATGTGCGAGTAGTTAATAGACTAAGTCTTGAGCTCTACTGCTAGAACATGGTCTGTATCATTCATGATTTTATAGTTGTACCTCTTAAATAAATCTGCAGTACCAAGTGGATATGCTTAGCTTTGCACATGCCCTATGAGCGCATTGACTGTTGTGATCTTCGATGCTGTTAGTTACCATACTGTTTAAGTATGAAGTGAATCAAGAAATGATCCAAGTTACACAATAATACTGCCACAGAATCATAGGCGTTTAAATTGTAAGCCTTTGCCTTCAGGACAAAAAGGGTGGGTAGGGAGAGAAATGAGGTTTACAAATTGCTACCCAGCAGATACTGTGCTAGGCACATCCATAAATATTAATTATTTTGCTTCTTACAACAGCTCAAGAAGGGTTGTTTTAAAAGAATTTTTAATTTGGGGAAACACCACAGTGGTGTATTACTAACCTACACACACAAGACCTTGGATTCAATCCCTAGTACTTTCCAATAAAAAGAAAATCCAGTTAATTATTAAGACAGAGAATGATCCTCAGTTGGTAGAGTGCCACCTAGCATCCATGAAGCACTGGGTTTCATTCCCAGCAGTGTATAAACCTGATGTTGTGATGCATGAATGCAATCCTAGTTCTTGGAGGCGGAGGCTGGAGTTCAAGATTATCTTTGGATACACAGTGAGTTCAAGTCCAGCCTAAGCCACAAGATATATGAGTCCTTCTCTCCTTAACAAAGGAAGGGATATTTATCACTTAGCCAACAACATTCATTCAGCCGTTAAAGCAAAGGTGTAGGTGAAAGCTGACTGCCACAGATACATAGGTAAACACCCAAGATAGGTAATAAAAGAATATGCACAGCATGACATACTTGTAAACACATAAAAATCCCTGTGTACATAGACTTGGAAAACAGTCAAGGACAGATCCACAGTGCTGATCACTGGGTTATAAGAGGGAGGTGTCTTATAGTTGTGTCAACTTCTTTTCTAATAATGTTTCAATTTTTTTTTTTTGTCTTTTTGAGGCAGGGTCTCTATGTAGCTGTAGCTGGCCTGGATTCTCTACGGAAATCAGGCTGGCCTCAAACTCACAGAGATCTGCCTGCCTTTGCCTCCCGAGTGC
>NW_008355477.1:1823693-1864341 GCF_000622305.1 Nannospalax galili
GCTATGTAGACCAGGCTGGCCTCGAACTCACAAAGATCTGCCTGCCTCTGCCTCCCAAGTGCTGGGATTAAAGGTGTGAGCCACCACGCCCTGCTGTGATTATAAATTTTAAGCAGTAGAAACTGGAAAAGGGAGCCATTTACCCAGCCTCACCTACTTTAGACTTTCTAGTCAAATTACAAATGACATGGACCTGACCACCCAACCTGAAAAACAACTCAAATGTCCATCAAGACAGGATGGGTTAAGTCATCTATGGTATAATCACAAAAGGAATACTATGGAACTATGAAAAGAGTGAAGAATTTCTGTATGTACCAATTGGGAAAGATTCTGAAGACATAATAAATTACATATTATAAAGAAAGATGCATGGCCTTCTAGCAGTTCCATAAACGCAAAGGAGAAATAAAACAGAGATAAGACCAAGCCATGGAATTTTAGGCAGAGCTGCATTTGAATGTTGATTGTATCTACAAATTAGTATCCATGTAAGCTTGAGTCACTTGCCTACCCTTGTCAACTACCAATTTTTTTCACTGAAAACTAAGAACAATGCAAACCGCCTTATGTGATTGGAATAAAACATACCTGCTATCATTATTGCTTACATTTGTTAGCATATGCAACAAAAATTAAGTGAATATTTTATACCTAATGCTATGCTAGGTCCTTGAAAACAAAGGATAAATATAGGGACAGAAGAGCTATCTCACTGTGTAAGATTGCTTGGTCTATCAGCATGAGAACCTGAATTTGAATCTCTAGCACCCATATGAAAACCAGTGTGTAGCTGTGCTTGCCTGCCATCAAAGCATTGGGCAGGAGAGAGCTCACTGGTAAAATAGCCTCGCCAAAATAGTGAGCTTCTGTTCAGTGAGAGACATTCTTTAAAGGCAGTACGATGGAGAGGGACAGAAGAAGACATCTGACATCCTGCTCTGCCCTCTATATTCATGTGCATGGGAAAACATACCCACACACTCATGCATATGTGCCCCCCACACGTGCACACACACACACACACACACACTTGTACGCATGTGCAAAAATGTGCAGGGTAGCTAGAAAGATGGCTCAGTGGTGACTAACAGCTGTCCGTAATTTCAGTTCTAGTGGATCTGACACCCTCTATGGACCTCTACGGGCATTGCCCAACATGGGTGCACATACATTCATACAGGCAATACACTCATGCACATGAAATAAAAATAACAGCAATAAAGAATCAATATACAAAATAAAAAGAAAACCAGAACTTCTGACTCAGAAAGCAAGCACTCACAATCATTTAGCCAAGATCTTTTCCAGGTAACAGCATACTGATTTTTAAAAACTTATTTATTATTTTAATTTTATGTGTATAGTGTTTTGCCTTCATGTACATAAGTGCATTTATGTTGTGCAAAGCCCAAGGAAGTCAGAAAAGGGCATTGGATCCCCTGGACCTGGAGTTACTGAGTTGTTAGCTGTCATGAGGGTGCTGTGAATTGAAACTTGGTCCTCCGTAAGACCAGCCAGTGCTCTTGAGCTCTGTGCCATCTCTCCAGCCCCTAGCCTAATGATTTTGTAAGGACATTTAAACCAACCTTCCTATCATTTTATGGACACATACATTCTATGTCCATGTTTTCATGTTTTTGGTTCGTGCCATTTTCTTTGGCTTAAACACCCTTCTCACCTACACTATCTCTACATTCCTTGCCATAACTGTTCAGAATTGATCCATCTTCCCCAAACCTTTATTAAAAGTTACCATGAGCAGAAAGATTCTTCTCAATATCCTCACATGATTATTTTGGAAGTCATGGTCAACTTTAGTACTCAAGTTGGCAACTTGGAGGGAGCATCTACCTTGTGTAATTACTGAAAACTATGTTTTCAAGTCCTGTGGACTTGATATTATAAAATATTCTATAGCTGTGCTTAGTCAATGCTCCAAAAACATCCACTTTGTAATATACTCATTGTAAACTGAACGCATGTTAGTCCTGTCCCGCTAAGGAGGAATGCTGTTTTATTTGTCTGACATATCCATTAGCCAGTTGTGATTTCTTTAATGGCCAGGACTCATCACTTTCAGCTTTATATCCCTGCAGTTTACACTGTCCTGGTATGGTAGATTTGCTGGGCAAACACATATGTTCATCCTGTTTAATTAAGGTTTCATGAGGGCATGCAAATTTGGGGAGAAATGGGAATTTTACCATTGCCTTTAGATGGATGACCTAGATACTTGTAAACTATAGTCTTTATTTTTTTTCTTGCTGTTACCAAATAGTATCTACATCTCTGCCAGAAGTAAGAAAACACAGACAGATAAGGGACCTCCCATGATTTCTCAACCCTTGAGTTCATCAATGGCCAACAAGCCTGGATCAAAAACACTACTACCTTTTACACTAGCAGTGAGTATAAGATTTGGTACCTGGACAAGTTGTAACAACAGCAACTGTTTGAATGAATGAAGGGCTGTCAATTTGAGGTCTTCTAAAAAAAGAGCTGTATAACATTGAGCAAGGGGGCCCAAGATTTCCAAGCTTGTAAAGCAAATATAATGTGCAATAGGAATTTGCTTCCTCAGTATGCCTGGAAGCCTCTTGCCATTTTGAAGATAAAATAATAAGTCAGAGGCGCCAATGGAAATGGAAGAGTTTATGTCTAAACTGTTCTGGTTGTCAACATTTATGCATTGACAAATTTCTCTATGTAAGTTTGTTTTCATTTTGCCAGTGTAAGCTCCCTTTACCAGGACATGCCTCTTCATGTTGAATGAGCTCACAGCCCTAATCATGCCTGTTTGTTTGCCCTTTTATTCAGAGAATTTTCAATCATACAGAAATATTGAAAGGAGAGACCAAAACATATCTTCGTATTCTTCAATCTAGAAATTTGTTCTGAGGTGTAAGAAGATATCTCAGGGATTAAGAACACTTGCTACTTTCCAAGACAATCAGAGTTCAGTTCCTAGCACCCACATGGCATAGTTCACAAAGACCTGTGACTCTAGCTCCAGGAGAATCTATCACCCGAAAGACCATCTATCAATGTCTAGAGATGGTCTTGGTTGTTACTGGTGCCAAATGAAGAGAAATTGAAAGCATGCTGATACATATTCCACAGAGCACGTAATGGCCCCTCAGAAGAGAAACTTCCTGCCCCAATGGCAGCAGCGTAAAGGCTGAGCAACGCTGACTCTGTCCTATCACACACAGAAAGAGCAAAGTGCAGAGTTTACCTTATCTTCTATTCCCCCACTTCTCTATATGCTCTCTTCTTTACATATCCGATTGCATCCAGAGCACATCACCCTAAAATGCTAAAGCATCAATCTCCTAAAAAGGAACATTCTCCTTTAAAACTGGAATACGATATCACATCCAATAGATTTAATATTGCTACAATAATATTATCAAATGTGTACTCCCTGTCCAATCTTCCCAATTACTCTTATAATGTTCTTTTACACTTCTTATCTGAGTGAGCATCCAATCAATTTGATGCTTTGCATTTATGTGCCTGGTCTCCTTAATGATGATTTTTAAAGGTGCAAAACTATTATATTCCTCACATTTTCCAAAAGCTAATGTGGTGTTTTTCATTAAATCTCAGCAATGATGATGAAGGTTTGTAAAGCACAGTGTAGAATCTATTAAAACATACCTCCTGGAGCACACAGTGCCTTCCAAAGCTAATTGTCCAACAGCTACTGTTTGTTAATGAAGCTGACCCACAAGTTCTTAGAATGTTTATGCAAACACCACAGTAATTTTAAACAACAGGCATGGAAGAAAGAAGCACCCAAGATGGTATCTAGGGGTTGTTCAGGGGTTGAATTCAACGGAAGAACATAGACTGATAGCTTATCATCATTCAGAAATGAAACGTGATTGTGAACACTGCCAAGTTGACAGGATGTAGAATCATCTAGGAAAGGGGCCTCTGGGCATGCCTAGGAGGGATTATTTTAGACTAAGATAATTTACATTGAAAGAGAAATCCTAAATGTTGGGGCATCATTATCTGGGCTTGGTTTCCGAGGTGAATAAAAAGGATAAAGTTAGCTAAGCAAGTGTATTCATTTCCTTCTATATCCTGACTGCACATACAATATGACCAACTGCGTCAAGTTCCTGTAGCCATGATAGACTGAACCCTGGAACTGTGAACCAAAATAAAACCTACTTCTTTAAGTTTCTTTTCACCAAGTATTTTATCACAGCAACAGAAAAGTAACTAACACGAACAGAAGGAGGCCTATAATTGAGGATGATGAAATGGATCAACTGGGAATCAGTTCTCCTCTGAGGTTTATGGAATACCATCAGGAAAGAAAATGAGGAACAGTATCAGCCAGCATACTATAAGCACCAGAGCAAGGATTTTAACCTCAAAGAACCATCTATTCTGACTATAAAGCCCCTCACAGATGTCTTGGTATGCTAGGAGTCCAATGCATAGCCAGGCCCAGTTAGTGTATATCAGATACACTTTTATTTCTTCCAGAAAGATTAGAGGTAGCAAATGAATCTCCTGATAATAGAGTTTGTGACTGATGACCAAAGAGAAGATTGTCCAGTTTGACTTAAGAAATGATTCCCAATAGAAACAAAGGTATTGTGGGGACAAAGCTTCTACACAGAGATATCTTTCTGGTTATCTCCAAGCCTCCACTAAGAAGGGATGGTTTTGCAAGTTTCTGTGGTGAGTCTTATGTATGACATAGCAACCCTATGATGTTCTTTTCCTTGTTTTTAGGCTAGTACATTTGGGAGCACTTTCTCTTCTAAGAACCTACATATTATACCCATTTATGCAATCACTGGAGATGCTGATGCCAGTCTTTAAGCAGGGAGAGCTGTGACAAGCAGACAGAGTGTTAGCCATCATGAAACTTAAGATATAATTAAGGAAATCAAGGAAAGCCTAATCACTGTCTCAGTTCTGAGTTTTGTTTCCTGAACCTCAGCTTTATTAAGATTTCTCACAAACTTCTGTATGTAGTGGTTAATGCAGAACATTACATCTGGTCATCTGGTCAAATTTCAGAGAATTAGTGTTAGTGTCCATGGAGTGTTCATCCACACATTTCACACACATACACACATACACACATATGTATATATATATATGTGTGTGTGTGTGTATATATATACATATTATATAAAACATCCTCACCCCTAAGGCTTGGGGATATCCATCACAGAAGAGGGGTAGGAAGATTGTAAGAGCCATAGTTCAGGAAAGACCAAGACAAAACAGATAAAACAGTGATCTTCTGGACAAAATAGATCACTGTCCTCAGGAACCCACAACACCTGTAGTTGCCTGTGCAGGTCCTACATCAGAGCAAACCAGTAAAAAAATTCAATATAAAAGTGGGAGAGGCTCGCAAGCTCACACTTGAAGCTGAGGAGCTATTGACACTTGATAGAAGCCTGGAAGGATAAATAATTTTCTTCTTTTTTTTTCTTTCTTATTATTTTCAATATTTTATTATTTTTATTTTATGTGTATGTGTGTATTGCCTGCATGTAAGTAAGTGCACTCATGTCATACAATTCCCATGGAAGACAGAAGAGGCCAGTGGATCCCCTGGAACTGGAGTTACAGACAGTTGTTAGCTGCCATGTGGGTGCTGAGATTCGAATTTGGGTCTTTTGCAAGAACAGTCAGTGTTCTTAATTCCAGCCCCTTCTTATTTTTTTAATGTGTATAAGTGTATTGCCTGCATGCATGTAAGTACACCAGTGTCTTGCAGTGCTTGTTGAGGTCAGAAGAGGGCATCTGATCCCCTGGATTGTAGTTACAGATGTTTGTCAGCTGCCATGTGTATGCTGCTAATTGAACCCAGATCCTCTGAAAGAGCAGTCAGAGCTCTTAACCACTGAGCCACTTCTCCAGTCCCCATAGACTCGGTTTTCTTTAAGGGTGTGTGACCCCTATTGGGCCAAGCGTGCTTCAAGTGGATGGCCCCATACCCATGAACAAGTGGACAGCACAAATTGGATTTGGTGAGTTATAAAAAAAATTAGGATATGAAATTGGGAGGGTCTGGGGGAGTATATCGGAGGCATGGGGGATGATTATGTTGAAAACACATTGTATGCATGTACGAAATTCTCAAAAAATTGGTAGCAAAATTATTTCAGTTAAAAAAACTTTCTCAGAAGTTAAATGGAGTAAGCATCCAGAGACAGGGATGACTTTGATGTCTCAATTGATCGCACAGAGACCATTTTTAACATATACCAATCATGGTGTGCTTTCTCCCCCGTACTGTGGTGGACTTTTGCATTTAGTTGCAATACAGAACTTCAATATGCTCTCAGGATCCACCAAATATATTGTGTTTCAAAAATTGACAATGATTGTAGCATTTATGGAACACACCATTGGTTGAGCATGCCAAATAACTTCATCTAATTTTCAAATGTGTTGTTAAAATACTCGTGCAGTCACTCATCATTTAGAGAGATACATGCGTCTCTACATCTCACTTACTTATAGGTGGATCATATCTTAATATTGTTACATGTCAAGCTTAATCAAATCCAAATCACTTCCTATAGCATATGTATGTAGAAAACCCAGACAACAGTCTTTATTTGGGACATGCACATAGACTTTGATAATTTTTGAATTTCTGTAAATTAGGGAAACTATTTGCTTGACTTAACTGTAATTCACTTAATCATTTTGGCCTTGTGTCTTTCTTGACTTTCAGAATCCCAAGTTAAAAGTATAATTTTCAAAAAGATTATTTATTTTGGAGGTGGGTGATACATATGTGTGGAGGTCAGATGACAACTTGCAGGAATCAGTTTTCTCCTGCCATGTGAATTCCAGGGACAGAATTCAGGTCTTAAAGCTTGGAAGAAAGCACTTTTACCCACTGAGCCCCCTTGTCAGCCCTAAAAGTACATTTTATTTAACAGCTATCTAGCATTCAATTACACTTTTTTTTCTGAAATAAAGAAAATATTAGGGACTAGGGAATTTGAATTCCAGGGGCACACATAATTGCTTGACATATCTGAGCACATGCAGGGGGTAGGGGAGCTCACTGGTCATTCAATCTATCTGAAACACTGAGTTCCAAATTTAGCAAGAGGCCATGTCTTAACAACAGCAACAACAACGACGACAAAATAAAATGGACATGTGACTGATGAAGTTACCTGATACTGACCCCTGTCCTCCCCATGAATATATATAGATGGCCTCCTCCCCCTACATGTACATCACACACACACACACCATATACACACAAATTATTAAAAATTATTCTATATAAGCTATAAAGAAGAATAAAGTGGAAGGGGCTGGAGAGATGGCTCAGTGGTTAAGAGCACTGACTGCTCTTGCAGAGGACCCAGGTTCAGTTTGAACACCCACATCATGGCTAACAACATTCTGTGACTCCAGTTCCAGGGGATCCTATGCCCTCTTCTGACCTCTGTGGTTATTGCAGGACACAGATGCATTTACATACATGCAGGCAATATGCTCATATAAGTATGAAATAAAAAAATAAAATATTTTAAAAAAGAATAAAAGGGGAGAAATCATAAAAAGAAGCAAGTGTAGAGAAAAGGGGAGGAACTTATAGAACTGTGCATATATTTTTTGTGAACCAAAAATAAAAATAGATACAGAATAGATACAGGACACTGGCCTGGAAATATCAGTTATATACAGCAGGCTTCAGCAAACTTTTCCTTCCTGAAAGCGTTTTCAAATGGATGCTATAAGAATCAAAAGCAGCCACTGTATAAACTAACGTGCTTGGCTCTTTCTATAAAATTTAGTTTACAAAACTAAATTCATATTTGGTCATGAACCCATAGTCTGCCGATCTCTGATTTATATTTTCACCTTGGGAAAATCATAGTTCTCCTCCCTAATTTCCTCATTCTTAGAATGAACGTGCTAGACTACATGATTTTTGGCATGCCCCTAAGCCCTAAAATGTCCACCTTCATCATTTAAACAGGCTTCCTTTTCAAAGCCACAATCCTTAAAAGAATTGGAAAAGACCTAGATGCATAGAGTTTGAAAAACTGTTTTTCTCCCAGTAGAGTAACAGTTCACTACTCAGAGAAAATGAATAAGATTTCTGTTTACCATAGTATTTGATCCAAAGATAGAACATTTTAGTTGAGTGCATCAGATACCTGAATATTTATGGGAAATCTTAAATCCCTGAAACATTGATCTTTCCTTATAAATAGGCCCATGTTTTGGAAGAATCCTGCTTCAAATCTGTAGCCTACAAACAGACCCAAAGCATAATGGGAAAATGCTTGGTAATGGCCACTTTTCAAAATTCAAATCAAGATTCCCTGGATCTGGAGGAACAGAATCACAAGCTGTCAAGTAAAGGTTTTCAAATGAAGTATTATAAGATGCTTTTACTATGAAGGGATGCAATGCCTAATGATGCCAGTCATTAATTGTGCTTTATTCATATTCTATTGAATTACAAAAGGCTACTACTTTTCTGAACTAAAATATGCCTGCTTGTTTTAATCTCAAGCATGCTCACACCTTGCATGCTGATTTATTGTCTGCTGTGGATGCTATCTATACTGCTGAGTTCGGATCCTAAAGAGCAGAAGTTTACACTAAACCTGCTGATATCGTTAACAAGGCAAGACAGATAGTTACTAAATGTGCGTAATGTGTCATCTGCTTTCCCTCCTCGGAGTTACAATGCATTGGTAATGTTTTAACAGTTTATAAACAAACCAAACATATACACTTGGTGGGCTTTATTTTTTTGTCTAATTCTGGAAGACATCTGGTAGAGTTCATTTAGAACTATTAATATGGAGACCCATGCCTTCAGTCCTGTGTTTACATGAATTTCCCCCTCTCTTTCACAATCTTGAATCCACCATGCATGGGGTATTCTACACGGTGACTCTGAATTTTCTGAAACTGTTAATATAAAGGAACAAATGTGCGATTAATATTAAATATGGAGAGGAAAATGATTTTTAATGTTTCCATTCTAGAGACCAAGGGAGAAATACATCATTTCACTGGATTCCTCAGTATCTGCACATTTCCTATATTATAAAAATGTATGAGAATAGCACAAAAAGCCTCTTATGGGATACAAATATATACAATTAAAATAGGTATTTGACACTTGGAACTGTTCTACACTCTCTTTCTCTCTCTGTTTCTCTCTGTCCATCCCTCTCTGTCTTTCTCTTTACTTTCCCTACCCTCTCTGAGTTAAGATATTCTCAGAATATATGAGAACTTTTCATTGATGATAAAAGGCAATTTGTACATACTTCCCACCCACTATCACCCTTTAATTTACTTTTTTCTGTGTTCATTTGAAACTTTTCATTGAGCACCACTTTACAGATAAAACTGTACCAGGTAAATACGAGAAGCTCCCCCCCCCCCACAAGAAAAAAAGAACAACCTAACAAGAAACAGAGAAAAGAGGTAATGCTGAGTCGGGGCTGAAAAATGTAAGCACTCTGCAGAGAGAAACCTAAGTTACATCTTTAGTCTTTAGCAAATTCTGGAGGTGACAGAAAAGGCTTATGTTTTAAGAAACACACAATAACTTTCATAGTTTCACATTTTGACCTCAGATTTCTACAATTCTGATAGCAATTATTTCTGTCCAAGATAAACAGCGCTATTAGTAACAATATTAGAGGTCATTGGTTTTCATCCATCTCGTGTGATTTCCATTTGGAGTTCATTCATACTGTTTTTCATTCCAACTGCTCCATAGGTAGGAAGATGATCAACTGAATACATGGAAATATCTAGAATTTCCTTGCCTTATTTCAAGAAATAGCTACAAGTAAGCCCCACTATTTTTATATGTACAAACATAATTATTTTGTAAATCATGACCAACTAAAACCATCATGTACTTTTCCCAAGATCTGTCACAGAGAGAAAATGAGCTGAAGGAACTGGGGATGCAATAAGTTTTTCATATTTCTACATATTGAGTAATAAATTCCATGGCAAGGAAGACATTTATTTACAAAGGGAACAGACTTACAAATTGTAGGGAAAAAACTTAAGGTAACAATGTGTGGCATACAGAAGATTTTATTTGACACATTCTAAAAATCTCCTTCAACTGACAATAATAATATATCTGCAGCTGTGAATGTTTCCACGAAAGAGATTTTAGCAAATTGCTGACATGTTTATTAGAAAAGTGTTAAAAAATAAAAACAACAACAACAACAACAACAACAACAAAAACCATTCATAACCAAAAGTGCTCCTTGCAGCAGGTTCTGCTCCTTCAGGCTTAGCGGTGTGCTCAGGTCTGTGCATTTCTAAACAGCTGTTAGGTCAAGTTGATGCTGCTGGTGATGGCTCTTAGAGATTAAATCCTGGAGCTTCCAGATGGGCAGTGGTGGACAGAGTATCTGTGAAGCCACTGAGCATGGCCTGGCAGGCATTTGCCAAAATAGAATTCAAAACCTGCTCTTTACCTGACACTGACCTTGGGAGGCCCTGGTCAAGGAAGATGATGAGTCCATGAGTATTGGTTTGATTGGGGAAAACAAGATAAAACACATCCATAATCCATGGTCATTTCAGCTTTCTAATGTAGAAGCACCCTCCCACAATCCATTCAGGGGAGCTTTAATTAATTTACTTTTAATTGTCACTGACTGCCTCCAGTATTGTCTAGAACCAAAAGGTTCCCTTCTCTGAGTGGAATCCTGGTTGTAAGTATCTATCTCAGAAGTTTTGTCATTATCAAGAACTCCAAAACCAAAGCATGGTTGCCTTTAATCTTTACTTCAGTTTTGCCTCCTTACTGGATGAGATTAAACGCTTTGTAAAACTTTAATTTTCCTACTCTACTCTTCTTGAAAAAGACCAGTTGCGCACATATAGGATCTTAGAGATTTTCTCAACTCTAGAAGATCACAAAAGCATCACTGGCCCTAGTATTAAACCAGTACAAAAGTTGAAGAAGGGGCTAGATAGATGGCTCAGCGGTTAAGAGCACTGGTTGCTCTTGAAGAGGACCTGGTTTCAGAACCCAGCACTCATATGGCAGCTAACAACTCCAGTTCCAGGGGATCTGATGCCCTTTTCTGACCTCCGCAGGTGTTGCATGACAGAGGTTCGCTTATGTACATGAAGGCAATACACTCATACAAATAAAATAAAAATAATAAATAAAATATTTTTAAAGATGAAGAACAGAATACAGTATGTAAAATTAGTTGACAACAGCCAAGAATAATGTTGAACAAAAAGAACAGAATCCCTCAGAGACATAGCACATCCTCTTAGAATCAATTTTGTTGCTATTGTCTTCAGAAAAGCTTGATTATCACATTCAGGAATATCATCTTCTTCATCTATTGCCTATGCTTGTGCTCAGAACACTAGGCTTGGCCCGGTGCTAGATTTTTGTAAATAAAGTTTTATTGAATCATGGCCGTATCTAATCATTTATGTATTGTCTAAAGCTGTTTTCATACAAAAAATGCTAGAGTCGTGTATAGTGAAAATGGCATATGGCTTCCAAAGCCTACAATATTTACTGCTTACACCTTCCTCACAGCACTTCTGTTGTTTCATATTTTATAGCCAATGTTAGACAGACTTATCAGAAGATGAGAGTGAAAAATAAATACATATTCATAGATCTAGTCCCCCAGAACCACTCTTCCGAACAATTTTTGTTGTTATTAATATACATTGAAAGTGACCTCAGTTCTCTTATGAGGTCCTGAGTCTCCTTACTCATCAGTATTAAGCTGCATATCACCAGAATTGGGGTTTGTTTAAACATGCACTGCAAGGTACAGAGACGAATTAAATTGAACTCTAGAGTTTTTCGAGGGCAATACTGAGGCTTTGCTATTTAGGACAGGGACATTTTGGAGAGTAATAAGCAAACATCTGATTGTACCTGTAACTAAATTAGTGGAAACCAAATGGTCTAGTTGTCAGTAAAACAAGTGTGTCTCCTACAGCCATTGTGTTTGACAGGGATTTTTACAAGAGGCTCCACGATGAACTACAACCATGAAATAGTTGATATTAGCAGTATCGATTCTTAGTGAATCTTTACTTCCAAGTCTAGGAGAGATAAAGAGCATACTTGTGCCCTTTCCCAGTGTAGACAACCCAAAGGCACAGCCACTGACAGGCTGGTTTATGGCTGTGTATTTCTCCTTCTGCTCCAGTAGCCTCCTTCATCTGGTATTTTACAGTTTTAGCTGGGCTCCAAGGATTCAGCAGGAAAAAGAGGCATAATGCAATTTTTAAGCAATTACTTTAGTCTTTGTTTTAACATTAAAATCTCTTCCTTTATATCTACCAATTTAAAAAATGGAATAAAAATACATAGCTCATTGCCTCTGGCAAGGAGGTTAAATCAGAGTCTTTCCTAATTATGTTTACCTGCTGTGTTTTCTAATCCTCAGCTTTGTGTTCATTTTATATCATTCTATCAATGCCTCACATTCAATACTTTTGTAATGTTTTAGTCTGTTTGTTTGAATCAGGGGTTTATTCTGTACCCCAGGATGGCCTGAGAAACCCACTCTGCAGCCCACACTGGCTTCAAACTCACAGCAATGCTCCTGCCTCAGCCAGCCAAGTATGGGGGATTACAGGCATCAGCCACCACTTGGCTTACAACATTGCAATTTTGAGTCCCACAAACCCATACAACTAATAATAGTTGCCAAGAAAGATCACATAGGAAATACGTTACAAAGAGGCTGGTGTGTTTGAGGTTCTTTTAAATAATTTAGTTGAAATTAATGTTTTTATTTATAACATTTTATTTTATTTCATGTATTTTCATCCACTAAATATCATCCACACTCAGAGGTTTTTTGTTTGTTTGTTTGTTTTGTTTTTGAGACAGGGTCTCCCTGTAACCCCAGCTGGCCTGGGACTTTCTATGTAGACCAGGCAGCCTTGGATCCCACAGCCTCCCAGGACTGGGATTAAAGGCATGTGCCACCAAACCCAACTCATACCCAGATTTTATATTAGAGGTTTATATCTAAATTTAGGGGATATTTTAATAATTTGGATAAAGAGAACTACTAAGTTTGGTGTTTAAATTAATTTTACTTGATTTAGGCATAGCTCACAAAATTAGACAGTAAAAATTATACATCTGTGAATAATCTTTTTAAATAGCCTAAGATTCATAAAATCTCCTAAGCCAGACAAAATAGAGCTGAATTCCATGAAGGATTAGAATATGAATATTCTAATAAAAGGTCTGCATAATACATTAAAATCTCATCCTAGCAAATTGTTTATTGAAGATAATGAGCTGTGAATGATACATACAAGCAAAATTGGTGTCTACAAACTTTTGATGGTTCCAATAATTAACTCTGCTGTGTCTGTTTCTCCATGTAACCTACACCTCCTGCAGGTGAAACGACATTGGTTATTCATCCTCTAAAAGGGCGATTAGACTGACACACCCTTCCTGAAAGTTCTGTGCTCTAGTTGAGTCCAAGCTGGAACTTGAACTGCAATTTTTGTCATCTCATGGTTGCCCTGTTTATCCGTAGGCACCTCAAAAACAACAGGGTCTAAGATCTTGTGTGTGCATAAGGGAATGGAAGCCAGAGGCCAATATTAGGTACTTTCATCAACTGATTTTCCACTCTTTTTTTTAGGGTCTCACACTGAACCTGGAGCTCACCAATTGAGTAAACTGTCTAGCTTGCAAGTCCCAAGGATCCTCCTGTCTATGCCTCCCCAGTGCTACGATTACAGGTGTGTGCTACCAGTCCCTGATTTTTATGTGGATGCTGAGGATATGAACTCAGGTTGCCTGGTAAGTACTTCACTAAGTTATCACCAAAAGCTAAATGTCTAGAACAGAACTTGTGCTCACATTTCCAACCTACTCCTTATCATAACTTTTCCATTCTTATTAATGGCTGCCCTTTACAGGGAGGAAATCTGCAAAGAAGAGAGTGTCTTTTGTAGACTTTCAGTGATCAAGCTGGTTAACTCTTCAAGATCGTTTACATTTATTCTCCAGTTAAACTTCCTATCCTTTGGACTTAAACCCATCCTTGAAAAAGCACTCTCTCAACTTCATCTGTCCAATATGGCAGCCATACTTTACATGTGGTTATATTTTACACTACATATATGGGCGGTCTGAATTGAGATGAGCTGTAAATTTGAGATATACGCCCAATTTTAAAGACTTAGAAGGGAAGATATATACAAGTCTCAATAATTTTAACAAATTGTTTACATGGTGAATTGATAGTATTTGTGGTTCAGCAAAATATACAAAAAGTAAATTTCACCAGTTTACATTGTTTGTCAATGGTCGGTATGGTGATCTGAGCTTGTAATCTCAGCACCTAGAAGGCTGATGTTGGAAGAGTGGGAATTTCTGTCCAGAATGGGTTACATTGGGGGCATTCTGCCTCAAGAAACATAAAAGAGAAACAGAGAGGCCAAAGTATTAGGTCACTTAAATAATGTGCGGCTTTCATTATAATTTTGTTAGTCTGAGCTACTCTGTAAACTTGGGATTTGTTGGGTGCCCTCCCCTCATAGATTTACTTAAAATACCATTCTTTTCCTTTAGTGAATGTGCCTGGTGAAGTGTCTATTCTTTTTCCTTGGCTTTCTTAGTTGCCTGAAGCAGGGAGCTTAATTTTTTTTTCAGGATTACACCCATAACCACTACACACTAGGCTTTTTTATTCACATATGTTAACTAAATGAAAACAAGAACTATACTGAGAATCTGGACGCTGGCATCATAATATCATACCTAGGCCACAGTTAATTTGGGGATAAAAGATAAAAACAGGTTGTGTCTAGCAAAGTTTCTAGTTTCATTGACCCCTAAATATCTAAGACATAACACATAGGCAAACACTCTATCCAGTAAGCTATATCCCAGCTCCTCATGTCTTTTTTTGTTTCGTTTTTTCTCCTTTCTTTAGACAAGGTTTCACTGTGTAGCCCTGGCTGGCCTGGTTTTTGCTATATAGACCAGGCTGGCCCAAAATTTGTGGCAATCCTCCTACCCTCGCCTTGTGAACTGCTGGAATTATGGATATGTAATACCACATTCAGCCTTAATTCATACTGCTTTTTGTAAATTTATTTTTATTGTGTGAGTATAAGTGTATTGCCTGATTGTGTATAAGTGAACCCGTGTCATGCAATAACTGTTGAGGTCAGAAGAAGGCATCAGATTCCCCTGGAACTGGAGTTACAGATAGTTGTTAGCTGCCATATGGGTGTTGGGAATCGAAACCAGGTCTTCTGCAAGATCAGTCAGTGTTCCTAACCACTGAGCAATCTCTCTTGTCCCAAGTCCATACTTCTTAAAGTTTTCAACACCTTTCAATAGCACCTAGCAGTGCACTGAGCTTTTAAGGTATGATCTTTGGGGGACATCCCATATGAAACTATAGAAACTTTACAGAGTGGGTGTAATATAGGAAAATGACTGAACTTAAAACTGGGTGCAGTGAGGGCATATGTACAGAAGGGGCTTTATGGAAGATGCCTCTGTGAATACTGACAGTAGAAGGGATACCACAACAGGGGTGATCAGCTCCCTATATCCTGTGGGTGAATCCCTTACATGCCATATCACTGTGAACTTTCCAGGTAAGCCGATACGCAGCAATTTCTCTTCCCAGTGACACAGACTTCTTGGCTTCTCACTCTTTCAGGGATCATAGAGCAAGCAAGATAGGCACACCCCAAGGTCCTGGAGACGCCTACCTGAACAGTATGCAAGCACGAGGTCTTGAGGTATATCCCAAGAACTCACATTAAAAATCCGGCACTTGCTACCATGTGTAGTTGTAATCCCAGTGGCCAATCAGGCATTCTGTCAGATCTCTGGTGCTTGCCTGTCAGTCTACCTAGCCAAATTGGCAGGTTCTAGGTAAATGATGGATCCTGTCTCAAAAATAACAAGGTGGATGGCTTCAGAGTAAAATCAGACGTTGACCTCTGGTCCCTACACACATGTGTGAATATATGTGCATGCTTATTTGCATACATATGTTCACTATGCACACACACAAACACAGTCCCACATATACACACTCAAACCCCATAATCTTAGTTTGTATCTACAACAAGCAAGAAAAAAACTGACCAACTGCTAACTTTAATTGATGAAAACATCCCTAACAATCAGAGCTCATGTTTGCTCTCACACTTATTTTTTAAATATTTTATTTATTATTTTAATTTTATGTGTATGAGTGTATCGTCTGCATATATGTGAGTGCACCTGTGCCATAAAATGTCGCAGAGGTCAGAAGAGGGCTTCGGATTCCCATGGAACTTGAGTTAAGGACAGTTCGTAGCCACCATGTGCTGGATATCGAACCCGGGTCCTCTGCAAGAGCAGTCAGTTCTCTTAACTGCTGAGCCATCTCTCCAAGCCCTCACACTTATTGTTTTAACCTAAAAACATCCTAAACAATGTGAAAATCAACATTTCTGTTCTGCCAGTCCACATTAGCTTCACTGCTGTGATAAGTATTTCTGACGTGGACTCCTGAAGTCATTAACCCATTTGCCTTATTTATAAAGAGGATGCCAGTCATCTATCCTGACAAACAGGCCACCTGCTCCAGGCCAGTCTCATTTTAGTGAAAAGTTGGAGCTAGCTGAGAGTTTCTTTGTCTAGAGCACAGGTGAATAGTTTGAAAGGGAATGGGCAATGCATCCTGGAAGCATAATATATTTCTTTAGTAAAGGTGACAAAAGCCACAATTACTATTTATATTCCATGTGATTTCTCCCCGTGATACCTAATATTTAATATAGCTGAAAAATCTCTTCTGGGAAAACTAAAAAAATACAGAAATCCATTGGTATTTTTACATTTTTCTTTTCATTTTTTTAATCTCCCACCCCCACCCCCACCCCCACCTGATTTTGTTTAAGAGTCTCTTAAATTTCAGGCTGGCCTTGAACTTGCTACGTGGCTGAGAATGACTGTGTACTTGTGATCCTCCTGCCTTTTTCTCCCAGGTACTGGAAATGTAGGCTTGCACCACAAATGCATAGTTTACAGGGTGCTGGAGATGGAAACCATGGCTTTGTGCATGCTAGGCAAGCAATCTACCAACTGAGCTATATCCCTAGTTTTTCCTTCCTTCCTTCCTTCCTTCCTTCCTTCCTTCCTTCCTTCCTTCCTTCCTTCCTTCCTTCCCTCCCTCCCTCCTTCCCTACGGTTGCTAGGTACGGTTCTTTAAAAAAGAAAAAAATTCGGGGTTGGTTGGGGATTTAGCTCAGTGGTAGAGTGCCTGCCTATCCCCCTCCCTTCTTTCCTTCCTTCCTTCCTTTTCTGTACACTGCCTAAATTTTTTCATTTTGGAACCTTTTTTATCACCCCTAGAGGATTCAACATCCTAACTCTCAAATATTTTGGGATTTTTTTCTCCTAACCCACTGTTAGCCTTCCTTTAAGATTTTGGCCATGTGTCCTTGAATCCAGTCTGTTTATATAACTGTTCTAATTTCTTTCTTGCAACTACTTTTTTTTTACCTGTTTCTTTTAAGCCTCACCTTTCATTTCATTTCTTTTTCATCTCTCACCCTTGGAGAATTTCTCTTTCTGGCTGGTTCCCCTTCTTCTCTTTGGCAGTGTTTCACGGAGGCACAAATAGTCATAATGATCAAAATGTGCAATTTCTGGGGGTCTCACCTAAGGAGATGAAATTGCTCTATAGACATTAGCTCATCAATTTCTCCTCAATTATATAAAGGAAGGACTAGCTTCCTTAGAGGGACTCCCAAGAGTGAAAACACTGTGATGAATATCTTTTCCTAGTTCTTTCAAGGCACAGAATACAGCTGTTTCCACTCTTAGGAGTTTACTTGTGTCTCTTCCTTCCAAGCCTCATCCTTAATTTTAACCCAATAGATGATGACTCTTAAATCCTTAGACTAATTTCTCCCTATAAATATAGCTTTCAATCTGATATCCCTAGTTGTTGAAGAAGCACAAAGAGGAAAGAAAAACAAATTTGGTTTATATTTGGCAGTCAGGGTAAAAAAAGACCGCAAAGAAAAGTACCCAGTTTCTTGGCTAAAAGTCAAAATGTTCTTGGGCCTCCTAGCAACATACTCTGTTCCAAAGCCCAAAACGTAAAAAGTATTTGGGTGCTCTTATCTAATCCCTAAAAGATTTTAGGGTTACCTCTTTAGAGGGGGGAATGTTACAGTGGCAATAACCTCCATTAAAGAAGAAAGAAAGAAGGAAGGAAGGAAGGAAGGAAGGAAAGAAAGAAAGAAAGAAAGAAAGAAAGAAAGAAAGAAAGAAAGAAAGAAAGAAAGAAAGAGTGAACAAAATTGTCAGAAAAAGTAATGGGGGGAGATATAGGAGGAGATGGAGGGGAGGGAGTGGGCATGGATTCGACCAAAACACCTTATATGCATGTATGAAATTCTCAATGAAGTTTTTTTTAAGTTAAAAAAAATTTGTTATTTTATTTGTATGAGTGTATTTCCTGCATGTATGTAGGTGCACCCGTGTCATGCAGTGCCCGTGGAGGTCAGAAGAGGGCATCAGATGCTCTGGAACTGGATTTAGAGATGATTGTTAGCCACCATGTCAGGGCTGGAAATTGAACCCTGGTCCTCCACAGGTACAGACAATGCTCTTAACTGCTGAGCCATTTCTCCAGCCCCATCAGTTTGGTTTATAGTTTATGTTCTGTGTCCTATTCTCACTTTTGCTTCTGGTTTCAGATGCCACCATGCCTGGCTTTGCAATTGATTTCTAATTGTTTCCCATGCTAAAGAAGTCAATGGAAACTCTCTTCCCAGCCCACTTTCACCCAGGATGGGTTTCTCTGGCCTTGTCCTCCCCTGTGAACATCTGACCTTCAAATAAATGCTTCCTGTATGAGAGCCAACATCAGGACCTACTTCCTTGTTCCAGTGTTATAATAAATGTCCGCAAAAAGACAAATCATGCATACCCTTTTGTTTTAAACTTAAAATACATGTTTCAAGAGGCACAATAGCACTGGTACCACATTTCCTCTGAGCAAGTGTTGCCAAGGATTCAGTAGAAGGTTAGAACCTAAGAACCTGTCCCTGCCTTGTCATAGGGTGCTGAATGTTTTAACTTTTGTGGAATTTCCTCAGGGCAAAATCCTCTATGTTCAAATCCTGCAGGGGATGTAAATGTATAGTTCCTTACATTTGTGCTTGGTGGTAGGAAAAAATGAAACCAAGCATTGTAAAGCCCCAACATCATTTTTTGGGTCTTTCTATCTATAAATAAATGTGGTATAAATAACTCTTTGGGAATGGTTCATAATAAAAGTATATATATATATATATATATATATGTGTGTGCTCGTTGTAAAATTATATTCATAAGCATGCAACAAACATCTGTCAGCAAATGTGTGCAATTCAAAATCATATTTGTTGACAAATATTTACAGTTATGAGTTTTTCTTGATAAGCATACTGTCTGCATCATGGCCTCTATTCTCAAGAATTTTCAATACTCATAATTTGTTTCTGTTATCAATGATAGTGTTGGATACAACCCAGTGGAAAAGACAGGTTAGCAATTCTTGTCATCCTTCCCACACGGACAACTTTTGAAATCAGAGAGTCATGACGATCAGCCTATACATACCAACATTACAGACCTCAGGCTCCATGATGAACCACAATAATTTACTTGAGTGGAGTTTTCCTTGATGAGTACTTGCAAGTTAAAATCATGTTTGTGAAGGAAAAGGTGATGGCTGTAAGAATTTTCACTTATTCATCTCTAATCTTTTTCCTTTGGGTGAGGGCGGGGAAACCCAGAGGGAAATGTGATGCCTCAGAAGCCCCATGAGAAATGCCATACTGCCATACACTGTCTAATTAGTGCATATGTATACCTGGGAACTGCTTGGCAAGGAACACAGTGCCAGACAGAAGAGACCTTCCTTTGAGTGGTTGGTGAGAGTGGTCCAGGAGACTCCCAAAATAACACAGGCTATTGGCAAACCTCTTGGTTATCGCCTAGAACTAGTAGATAAGACCCTACTGCTGAAGACAGGACATACTTAGGATACAGGACTTGAAACAATGAAGGAGGAATGGACCTGGAGGACTTCTACGCAAAGTTTAGCTATCATAATGGTACATGATAATATGCAGACTGTCAAGGGAGAAAAACAGTCAGTGGTCCAACCCAGCCCTTAACCCTCATAACCATAATGACTGGCATGGCAAACTACCTCTATCAGTACAGTAGTAGCATTATTATCTGGGGGTAATTAACAGCTATCTAATTGGACTTAAAGCCCTCTCAATGGGCATGAACTCATGGGTGACACTGTAAACTCAGCCAAATACACATGGCAGGAGAGGTCATAAATTCTAGACAAAATCATATCTCTTTCATATCTCTAGACAAATGAAATTACTTGCTATATGTTAAATATTGATCCTTATATTTACAGACAAACGTACCATATACCACTCATCAAAAAAGCTTCTTATTGCAGCAGAAGGAGGCTACTGCAGAATTCCACAATTGGTCGGACACAGATAATATATTATGTCTGAGGATACCAAGTACTAGGTCATAAATCTACAGTTGAACCACTACAACTAAGGCTCAGGCAACATAATGAAACAAGGGGTAGAGAGAAAACTCATGTATCGTTCAACTCTCACCAGTAAAGTTTCCTTATACAACAGAGTGTGATGGCCATAGAAGGCCACAAATGCCCAAGTTTTAAAGAATAAGAGACTGCAGAGTGTGTATTCTTGGATAAGACTCCTATATTGAACCTTACCCACTCATGGCTCAGGGACCATTTCATAAGATGAGTTGGAGAGACTGTAAGAGCCAGAACTGGTTCACGAACACAGGAAAGCAGAGGCTTCCAGGAGACTAGGAGCTTGCACAAGTGAACTTATAGTAATGGTGGCAACGAGCACAGGACCCATGCCAACTCAATTAAACAAGGACCCAGAGGGGAGGAGAAAAATGGGTGGTGGGACTGCCCTAGACTGAAAACTATTGGAGACTGATTGCTGCTGGATGAGGGAGCATATGTCTTGCATACAATCTAGATGGGATGACTAGACTCCAGTAGATGAATTTACACTGAAGGACATCTGGGTACAAATACTTGACTGGATGGGACTTAATGTGTAAGGCAGAATACATGAAGTATGGTATGGAGGGGCAAGGATGGGGTGGGGGTCTAAATTTGATTAAGAACTGTTGTATGAAATTATAAAAGCTCAATAATTTTTTTAAAAATAATTTTGACTCATCCAAACTTAGTGTTCATACTTGGCTCTAGATTCTCATGGGTATTTCTGAATGTAGGTCCCACTGGGTTTATCAGGGATCTAGCTTCTCAACATAAGAGAAGACAAATATATTGAAACAGACAATGTTGAATCCCAGGATTTGTCAGGAAGAACTCGGAGAGTGTAGGCAACTTATTTTGGCAGCTTACCAATAACCAGAGGTTATTTTTTATATCAAAAAATTTAACATATGGTCTTAAATTTCATTTTATGGTTTCTTATCATTTTTTGGAGATCCAGTTTTGCATGAAATACCTCTCTGGAGGTTGAAAGCTCTGCTCTGGAAAGAGGGTGGAGAAAAGTGTGTATAATGGGCGTTTAGATTCAGAAGACACAAGGCTGATCTTCTCTTGACCTTTGGTAAGGACTTAAGTTTTAGTTTAGAATGAAAAATACATTCTTCCTTCAATCCTGGGTAGCTTAAATAAGGAAACAGAAACCAAGTACCAAGATCAGTGTCCTTTTACTCATCTTCATGGAAAACCCTTTGGCTAGGTCAACCACAGTCCATTAAACCGCTGCAGTGTGAATCCTCAACCACAGTCACTGCCAATTACTGGTAAAGGTAATTATTGTTTGGAGTTCTACAAAAGTACAGCAGCTAATATCACACATTCAGCATTCTCAAATCTCCTTACTTCCTGCTGTAGGTAAATAGCAAAGTGAATCTGATGCTCATTGGGCTTCTGGCCTTGCTGAAATTCTTCTCTCTGCTTTAGGAACTTCTAAATCTGCATAGCCTTTGTCCTGTTCATTCCAAACTCATGTGAATCACTCACCTTTTCTTAAATCTTTTCTAATTTGTCCTTGTTATCCAGTCACCTTGGCTCATGATGAAATCCACCCCTATCTTTTCCTGAAGTTCTTCCAAACTATATTAGTTTCACTTCAGTTGTTTTTTTAAGTGTATTTTTCATGTTTCTTATTGTATTTTTCCTTGCTCCATTAGTTATAAGCACTTTAAGAATAAGCTTTGTGTTTCTTGATTTTTAGCATCTTTCCTTAGGATCAAAACTGGTGTATTACAGAGCACAACTCTAACCAGAATGTCTGCTTGTCATAGGCAGACAGAGCAGATACATCTCTTCTAGGTCTCTAAAATGCATAGGTAAAAGTAAGTGGAATATAAGCCTTTGAAGGTCTGTGTGCTGATCTGAATACTTCGAGTTGGGAAAATAGTAGCTGCTTGAAAGGGAAGTGCAGGCAAATCGTTTTCATGAACAGCAACAGAAGAAAAACGTCTTGAGTTAGATTTTTCAGAATTATGTATCAGAAAGTATTTGATAGCCCAAATATTTACTGTTTAAGGTTGGAAAATGGATGGATGAAGGGGGGAGAGAGGGATAGACATATGAGAGATGTACCTAGTGAGGACATAGATGCCCAAAGCTAGATTTCTGAATTTGCTTCAGTAGTACCAGGGAGCTACAGAAACATTTTGATGAAGAAGATCTTTTCAACATGACAGATGCAGAAGAAATTTTAAAGGTTTTAGGGAAAAATGTCTGAGCGAGAGAGCTTATTAACTAAGTATGATCTTTCTATACTTGGTTTTATGAAAATTAAATTGTATGTCCTCTATCCTACAGGATTTTATTAAATCTGAAATGAACACAAGTATTAATAATATGAAAGCTAAAATTAAAAGTGTAGTGTATGTTCATTCACAAATACTATCAATTCACTTTTCGCATGTGTACACTTGGCCACAAAGACTTCATGATACATATGCTTTTTTGCGGAAAGAGAAACATTGCAGTTACAGTAGTCAGTCAGCAATGTTAATGAATAATTCATCTTTTACTTATGCACCTGCAATTCAAATGACGGGGTTATCTAGAGTTGTAAATTGCATTTTAAATACTCCCACACTTAAAACTAACAAAGTTTATAATTATGTTTATGCATTATGAAAATATGACATTTTAATATTATGCAGAGGGTTAATATAAGGGACTAGAAATAAATATGGAATATAGAGGTATTCTCACACATTCCAATTGTGGGAAAGACAGTTTAAAAATCTTACCTTTTCAAACCTAATGATTTTTACTAGTCATTATGAGTCTCTGAAGGGAAGGAAGGCTTTATCCCTGCCAAGATACGAATACTTACTGTGGTGGAACTCTGATGGCGCCCTGATGGATTTTACAATATGATGTCTTTGTAATATTGGCATCTTGGATCACAAGTTACACTTTAAATATTTTATTTATTATTTTTATTTTATGTGTATGCGTGTATTGCCTGCATGTAGGTAAGTGCACCTTTGTGGTGCAATGCCTGCAGAGGACAGAAGAGGCTGTGGGATCTCCTGGAACTGGAGTTACTGACAGTTGTTAGCTGCCATGTGGGTATTGGGATTCGAACCCATGTCTTCTTCAAGAACAGTGTTCTTAACCGCTGAGCCATCTCTCCAGCCCCACAACTTACACTTTAAATATGTTTTCACACTTGTCATGTTATCTGATCCCAGCCACTGGACCTAGGTGGGTAAACTAGTATTTTAATTTCTGAGCTTTGAATTGACTGGTCAAATTTAGGCTGATAGATTCTACCTCCAAGACTAAGAGGATCCGCACTTTACTCAACATCAGCTCATTACATTAATTGTAGGAAACCAGGATGCCAGGCCCTAGGGCAAGGTGAGCCTAAAACTTATAGGTCCAGGCTACATTTTCTGCTAAAAGAGAGGGGCACTGAAAACAGTGGCTCTGATAATCCCTGCCTTGCAGAACACTGTTGGGCTAGCAGGAGGAAGCGGCCCATCATAAAAGTGCAGGCTCCCTGCTCTGTGGGAAAGCGTCTTGGTCAACAACCCTTAGCTCATCTCCTTGTCCTAAACAAATAACTCAGCTATCCCTGGCTAAGAGATTAGGCCAGGTTAAAGGTTTACTCCTGAGCTAAAAGCTAAAAGTTCACCATGCTTTTAGCTCTAAGGAAGAAAACATTGTGGCCAATAAATTACTGGATGGGCACTGATAACCTTGAGTAAAAGCTTAAGAATCCTTCTGGCGCCAACTAATAGACTGAATGTCCTGTTTCTTTGTACCCTAAATCTTTGTATGTGACTGTCATATCCCACGTGACTGCTAGTTCCTTGGGATGTATAAAAACCATCTGAATTCTAAAATAAATCATCCTGTTGGGAAGACACAGGTCCCAGAGTTTGACTCTGTTGCCGATCAGACCCTCTGCCCCGAAGCCAGCAGGTCCCCCGTTAAGCAAAGGAAACCTGAGTCCCCACAATTAATATTCTCCTGATAATACGAAAGATATTTTTGAATTTTTTACAAATAAATAATGTCATATTTTGATACATAGAGTATCTGATTATAAGCAATAATGAATAATTCTTTTGAACTAACTTCAAAGAATTAATTCTTCTCCTTATTAGCCTTCTTTAAGGTTAGCTCTGAAATACTCCTCACTTCTCTTCAGGAAGGCATTTATAATGGCCACTCTACCTCAACCTAAAAGGTTAGAATCTCTTAGTCACAATATTTTTCATTGTGTGTTCTGCCTGTGTTTTAGCTTGTGTTTTGCCCAGATAATGAACATATGGAAGACAAGCATAAAGGAAGAAAGTATAAACTTATTTTAGTTTTAAGTACTCAAATTACTATATTCTACTTTTTGATTTCCAGGATGTAGTCAAAGCTTTAGGTCTAGAGGGGCTGGAGAGATGGTGCAGCAGTTAAAAGCACTAGCACTAGCTGTTCTTGCAGATGACCCAGGTTCAAATTGCAGCATCCACATGACAACTAACAACCGCCTATAACACCAGTTCCAGGGGATCCGATGCCCTTTTCTGTCCTCTTTGGGAACTACGTGACACAAGTGCACTTACATACATGCAAGCATAACACTCATATACATAAAATAAAAATAAATTTAAAAAATTTAAAAAAAATTAAGTGTAGAACACAGTACCTAATGTCCAGGTCATTCTAAGTAAATGAAATGAATCGATTTACTTTTAGTGTGGATTTTTTTTTCTTTTAAAAAATCACCTTCAAAATTGACATCTTAAAAAAGGAATTGAACAACTCCCTTTTTTTTTTTTCATTTGGGGTGCAGATAAAATATTGAAGGACGCCAGTTTGATCATAACCAAAAATAATTTGTCTTGTTCAGTGTGAACCTGGGAAAATAAAACATACTTATGATCCCACTTTCTTGGAAAGATTCATAAGTACTTTTAGAACATTTTCTTCTCTATGTCTGTCTTTCCAGAAATTTCTCTGTATTGTCAAGTGAATAAAGGAACGAACATCTCCAGATCTATAGCATCATGGCAACTCCAGCTTGATCTCATAGCATAAGGATGATGACATATCTCTATTTGCATGTTATTTTGGGTGTGTTTGTTGCTTGTAACTCTCAAGTTATATACATACCAAAACACAGAAGGTATTTTAAACAGTTAAATAACTTCATTTAAATCAAGATTTCTTTCTGTAAGAGCTTTTACTCTGCTGGGACTAGGAAGATGGTTTAGTCATTTTAACGCTTATTTTGCAAGCATGAGGACCAGAGATTCATCTTCTAGAGTTCACTTTTGTTTTCAAAAAGTTGGCCATGGCAGTAAATACCTATAATCCCAGCTCTGGGGAGGCAGAGACAGGAAGATCTCTGGGGTTCAATGACCAGTCATTTTAGCCTAATCAATTAGCTCCAGAATTAGTGATAATTCCTGTCTCAAAAAATATATGTGTATGAAACTGACAATGAATAAGTTTAATAAAGGCTATGAAATAAGTAAAATGAAAATGTCTACAAGAAAAAGAAAATAAAATTGATGGTGACAGTGACCTTGGCTTTTACCCAATGCATGCATACCTACGCATATATGTGCATTCACACACACATACACATACACATGCACATGTGCACACACATAGAACTTCTATCACTATCATTCTGCACACGGCTTAAATACAGAGACAGAGTGAGTCTTTGCATGCCAGGCACTTAATCCTTCCTTCAAGGTAACCTATCACTTAACAATGATATCTATGGCTTGGTGACACTTCCCTACATGGTGCTCCATTTATACAGCCATGTTGATAGATTTTGCTACTCATGTGGTGTGTTTCCTTTGTGTTTTGTTAAAAAATATTTTCTCCGGAGAAGCACAATTTGTTCTAGCTCTTTGATACCATCTCAAATAGATACAGCCAGGTTCAAGCCATTTATGCCTGACCAATAAGTTACATATCTTTGCTGAAAATAAAGTCAGGCAAACAAACCTTTGATTCATCCAATAAACTGAGATGAAATTTATGCACATCCTCAAAGGCAAGTATGACCAATGGGGTAACTCCAGTAAATGGGATTTCTCACTAAGCCAAACGAATTCGCCAATTCTTGTGAATTCACTGATTTACACCTTCACATCTTTTATTTTAGCCACTCCATCTTCACACATCTCTCATCTGATTGATGATCCATACCTTGCCCAAAACAAACTTTTCATAGAGAGATAAGAAAATACTAGAAAATTAGAAATCAGTGGTTTGCAATCAGAGTGAAACCACCGGCATACCTGTTGTGTTTTGGATCATAGGATTTTGTTGGTTTTACATTTTTGAGAGAGGGAGAGATGGAGTAGCTCTGACTTCACATCAGTCTAAACCCTTCACTTATGGCACTTCAAATCCCTCTAGGAGATACAGCCCACAAGAAGGATCTTGTGTAGAACAGCATATGTGTTTTCCATCCTCTTTGTTAGCATGAAACTGGAACAAATTAACTTAATGTTGCATGAAAATAAGTGAAGTGTCATCTTAATTAAAAGATAGAAGTGCTATACCCCTTGACTGAGCCTTAGAAAGCTCTTTCCATTGCTCAAAAGTAAAGTGGATAATTTCTCCCCATGGCTCATAAACTAGACTTTTATCTTAATCTATTTTGATATGCTGGACTGGCCATGTTTGTGCTGTGGACCAGATATTCATCCTGTTGAGAAGGAAGCCAGTGTATTTTGACAGTTTCCCAGCATTGGACTGGTCTAACAGGGATAGACAATTAAAATGTCAATCTGAGCAGTTTTCTGCTACTAGAGTGTGAAGTACAATTGCCAAGAAATACTTTCTTAGGAGACACCACCTAATTCTGTGTTTTATCAAGGTACTGTGAGTTTTAATCATTGAGCCTTTCAGCTTGAGATGAAATATGCCCTTCAAGCTGCAAAGGGAGAGGGCTGAGAATTTGATGATAAAGCTCTGTGGCATAGTACAAGTGGACCTAGTAGAACCATGGAGAAGCATGTGTCAGAGGCAAAACTGTCTTGCTACTTGAACACCAATATCTGTGATAGCAAACTACCTTTGTTACCAGATACACTATTGGAAAGCATAGAAAATCAGGGGTAAACAGAGTCTCTTCACTAGTACTGACAACAGTTGCCTCAGTAGAATGATGATTTCTAGGCAAGCAATATTGCAGCGATGTAGCAGGTACACATAAGTTTCTGTACCAAGACACATATATACATGCATCAATTCACCCAGTATTTGGAGATCAACACAAGTATAGGTTCAGGAATAGAGAGACGACAGTTAACTAGAATTCTGCCAAAATGAGTAGACTCAAACATACTAGCACTGATAAAAATAAAAACCATCCAGTGTTTGTTTATTTATTTATTCATTTTTGGTTTTTGAATCAGGGTCTCACTCCATAACCAGGCTGGGAATTAAAACCACAAACCCAGGTATATTCTGTCAGTCTCCTAAGTGTCGGGATTGCATGTGCGTGCCAGTAGACCTGGTTCTGGTGCTCCTTAAATTGAATCTATCTTCCCCAGTACACTGCCTAAGTTATCTCTAGCTGAACTGTAGCCATCCATTTCTTTGCTATTCCTTAGAGAAGGAGAAACCAGCTTTGCAAATTGATTTGGTTTCCATTGCACAACTACTTAACCATGGTCTTTGGGCAGTGAAGAGGATTATGCCTTCTGGGTCTCCCACTTCTGTTTTTCAGAAACAATCAATTGAATTATGGATTTTCCATATAAATACAAAATGCCCTTTCACTATTGGGAAAGTTGACACACCCACTAACTCAGTGGTTATTACCCATGGAGGAAAATATGGTAAATCGACCATTAGACTTAAACTCCCATTTGGAGGAATTTTATGGAAGAGGGCTCCATTTTCTGAATTTTATTTTCTCTTTTCACTTTGGCTCCATTGTTTTGACCACTCTACAGGATCCCTCTATCTCCAGGACCCATGTTGTGTGATAGCACCTAACCCACCTGTGATGTTTACATCATTCCAATCTGAAAGCATGTCTTAATTGGATTATGGAAATAGTTTCAGTTGTATACATAATTACTGATAATGAGCATCCAAAGCAACATTAAATGGCAAATCGTCCTTCAAGGAAACATTAAGCTCCATATAATTTGCTTGCTTTTGCTACTATGTACATAACATCATTTAGGAGATGTAGTTAGAATGGGTCCCATCAGCCCTGCCCCTTAGTGGCTAATAAATATCTTTACCTATTTTATCACCTTGTCTGCCAAATTTAGTTTGTAAACATAAGTCCAAAGAAAATCTCCTACTGGGTGCATGCATACTCACATGTGTATGTGTGTGCACATACATGCGTACATACATACACGCTATTTAAAAATAGATGTCTGGGCTATTTACTCATAAAGAGATAATAAAATTTTCTTGCTGGCCAAAGGAAAACACATATTAATGAGTGAGAAACAGAAAGCCCTTACAGGATACTGGTAGTATAGAAACTCTTTTAATGCCTCTTTGTAAGCTGGCCTATGCTATGTACTCTATGTATCTAGTAATGGTTGACAGTCCTTGTCCACTGATGGTCTCATTTTAACGTGCCTGGCAGGAAAGTCTTGTGACCTTTTTTCTATCTTAGAGCTCTCTATTGAGTTGTACAAATGCAGTCCACATGCTAATGCAATGATACTTGACATGTTGCATGGGGTCTGTGAAAAAAAAAAACCCTATAGTATTCAATAGTATTTAACTTTTAGGAGGGCAAGTTTGAGGCACCTTCAACTCCAGGGCTTGGCAAACACTTTCAGTAACAGGCTAGGTGTGTGTGTGTGTGTGTGTGTGTGTGTGTGTGTGTGTGTGTGTGTGTGGTGTATGTGTATGTGTGGGTGTTCACATCCATGCACACACATGAAAGTCATCAGTCAACAATGGGTATCCATTTCTGTCACTCACCACTTTATTACATGAGATGAGATCTCACATTGGACCCAGGTCTCCCTGTCTTAGTTAGACTGTCTGACCAGCATGCCCCTAGGAGCCTTTTGTCTCCATCCCCTCAATGCCGGGACTGTAGATATGCACTACTGTGCCTGACTCTTATGTGGGAGCTGGGATCCAAAGTCAGGTCTACATTCTTAAGTAATAACAACTTTACCCACTCAGACATCTCCCCAGCCCCCAGATTAATGTCTTTTGAAACATTTATATATATTTTAGGTCAGGTGTTTTCTACCACAACTATTCATTATAGCACAAAGCAGACATAGTCACCGCCTAAATAAATTGTGTGTGTGTGTGTGTGCATGCATGTGTGTGTGTGTGTATGTGTGTGTGTGTAATATAACTATATGAAAATCTGGCAAACTTTGGCCCACAAGTGATGTCTTTTCTACATGGTTTCACAGAAATTCCTTACTGAGTTTGAAGTCCAGATACTCAAAGAGATACCTTACACACTCTTTCTTATTCCTGTTTCCCAAATAAACTACCTGTATATTTGAATATAAGTAGCATTGACCATTTTTAGCAATAAAACGACACGTATCAGGTGTAGTCATGCACTGAATGTTTTCTAGCAGAAGTAATGAAGGAAGCCTGCATACTGAAATGTACCATAGAATGCTGGATATGTCACCTTTGTGGAAATGGATGCTTGCTAGAAGATGATAATGAAGATAAAGCAGCAGCTTCAAGACCTGGGTTCATTTTAGTATGAGAATAAATTACATAACCTTTAGTCTCTGCATTCTGTAATCATTTACTTAAGAAAAATATGCCACAAAGTTCCATATCTACATACCAAAAGGGGCTCTAGTCAAGGGAAAAGAGTCCGGCAGGCACCTTAGTTTTGCTGAAGTGGTTCTGAAGCTGATCCCATGCTGTGGTGCTGTTCCCAGTCATTTCTTCAGTTTCTCTACATGATTTTGGTAAGAGATGATCTACACACACTTTCAAGATGGAGTGAACAGCCACAATGAAGGAAGGTCTGCTCAGAACGTGGAGACTCTTAGTCATTTCCACAATGTTTTTCCCCATCAGTTCATCAAATTTTTAGAGAGAATTCCTGTTGTGTATGTTTTCATAAATGAAAAATGTTTTGGCGTTTGCTCCTTCCCACCTTCTCTATTATTAAAATAATAGTAATAGGATAGAGAAAAATATACTTCGCTTCCAGAAAAGATTGTTAGATATGGCCTTAACAGGGCCAGTAAACTGGCTGAGGGGATAAGCCTGATGACCTTAATTTGATCCCCGGAACACGCAGCAGAAGGTGTGAATCAACTCCTGAAAGTTGTCCTCTAATCTCCACATACTTGCCATAACATGCTTATGTCTGTACACACACACACACACACACACACACACACACACACAAACAAACAAACAAATACACTAATAATAAATAAAAATTAAAACATGGCCTTAACAACAATTTGGTTTTCTACAAAACGTAAACTTAAATAAAATATTTTAGTCATTAAAACCCAAATGGGACACTGTATTTGATAAACACTATTTAAAAGAATGTCTTTGTCTACTTAGATTTATTGAATGATGGGAAAAACCAAAGTGGACAAATACGTGAATATTTTCTCTAAGGATTTTAAGAGATTTGTAATTGTACAAAAAAGTAATAATGTGTTACTAATCCAAATGGTCAAATATAAAGATCTCCAGTAGAGGTTAGTCTGTAATTCCTGAGACTCTCAGTATTTATATTTTCATATAAAACAACAATAATAAAAAAATCATGTTATCCATCTTGCTCTTTTCTTCTTTATGGAAAGAATCAATTGGTTTACATTTGATGGCAAATGTGATACTATTATACTGAATTTCTTTCTATTTCTTCCTATGCTTTTTATTTTTATTTCATTCATTGAAAGAATGAACATTCAAGAATATTCACAAAATTTAAAAATGACATTATCGACAAAATACAAACACTGGTTTAAAATGTCATAGGTTTTCAGATAGTGTCCTGTGTAGCTCAGGTTGGTGTCAAGCTTGCTATGTAGCCAAAGATGATCTTAAACTTCTAATCTTCCTGCCTCCACCTCCTGAGGGCTGGGATTTTAGGCATGAAAGCCACTCTTGGTCTTATGTAGTACTAGGAATTCAATCTAAAGTTTTGTGTATGCTTGTCAGACACTCTACCAGCTGAGATACACCCCCCCTCCTGAAAGAATATATTTCCTGCACACTGCATGTGGGCATCATCTTCCTGTGAGCAGACTTACTGTCTTATTCCACTAAGGTCAAAATTGGAAAAATGACTTGCTTTGGCTCACTCAACACTCTTGTTTTAAAGTAACAACCATAAGTGTGGCCTAGTGGTGCATGACTGTTATCCCAGCTCTTTGAAGGCCGAGGTAGGAGAATCTTGCCTTCAAAACTAGGGTGGTCTACACAACAAGATCCTTTCTTAAAACCGGAATGCACAAGGCCCATGAAAACTCAAACTAGAGAGAAACACAGCATAAAACTGGGACATGGGTAAGCAGTCCGAACCTTAGCTGAAGAACTATTAGCAACTGATAACTGCTCCGTGAGGGAGAGTTGGTCTTCCCTAAAGAGTGCTGCCTGATAGATTGACCAGCCTCCAGAAAGGAAACTCACACAGAGGGACATCTGGGGATACAAACTTGACTCGATAGGCCTTAACGGGTATGACTGAATGCATGAAACCTGGTGCAGAGGCTATGGGGGGGATGTAGATAAGGAAGGGGGTCTAAATATGATTAAGACATATTACATAGAATGCACAAAAATTCAATAAAAACTATATATTGTAAAAATATAAAAACACAGTAGGGAAAAAACTGACAAAACGCCTTATGTGGGGGCCTAAAAGCCCCACCTTGCATAGGTCCAAAAGGAAGTTACTGGGAGCATGGCCTGGCTTGCTTTGAAAGTCTGAAGAATACTTCTGCACTGCTGAGGAGTGCATGATCAGCACATCACCATCCTTAAGATACACCCTCGGGGGGGGGGGGAGTTCCAGGTGCCTTTATAAGCTTTGGAACACTTGCAATAATTTAGTCCCAGCTTGACTAGGCTCCCCGATGCGTCTGAGTGTCCCCAGGTATTGGGGGTGGTGTGGGCTGGGAACAGCGTGCTTACTCATCCCCTATCCTCACCTTGCCGCGGGTCATGGGTTCGAACCCCCGGAAGCCATAAACTAATATTACAAAATAATCTTTAAAAAGACAACTTGTGGAACATGGTGTGGATACGTGGCACACACTGTGGTTCATGGCAAGGGCACGTTTTGGAGTCAACTAGCCCAATTTGAAATTCCCCTTCTCATTTTATTATTTTTCAAATTCAAATTAAATTATATTTTATCATTATTATTGTTGTGTGTATATTGGGTGGGGTGTGTGTGTGTGTGATGTGTGTGGTGTCTTTGAATACTGTGCATGTGTGGAGGTCAGAGGGCAACTTTCAGGAGTCAATTCTCTCCTTCTACCAGGGGATCTCGGGATTCGAACTCAGGTCATCAAGATTGTATGATGGCAAATATTTTCATCTGTTGAGCCATCTTGACAGCCCTCATTCTAACTTAAGTTGTAATAACTTGTAGTTTGTTTAACCTTTCTTGGTCTTGCATATATCATTCTTATTGTGTTGACTGTGAGGAGGAATAAACTAATATTACAAAATAATCTTTAAAAAAAACAACTTGTGGAACACAGTGTGGATAGGTTGTACAGACGGTGGTTCATGGCAAGGGCACGTTTTGGACTCAACTAATATTAGCAGTGGCGGCATTAAACAAGAGCCAATATGGAGCAAGTGCTTGACCCAAAATATGAAAAGTTCACAACTATTTCAGAAATAGACCATTACACTGGTGGTCTTATATAAATCTGTGAGCAAATTTTACTTCTTTTGTCAAAATTCTTGGATTAAAATATAAAAAAGTGAGAAATTATTAGACAGGAGACAAGGCTCAGTATTTGAATTTTAGCACCCTAGAACAGTATCAGGAAATAATTTTGAAAACAAATATTCAAAACTTCTTTTCTTCCTCTTGAAATTCATGTATTTCACAAAGCCTCATTTCCCTTAAAGGTAAAATGGGGAATCTATTGGTTACATACTTGTGTTTTATTTGTGATTATGGAGGAACATTTAGTAAGGACTTGAAGCATTGTATCAGAGGACCTGATTATGGCTTTTGAGTAAATGTAGACCTATAAATAACAAGAGGTAAGGTCAACAGAACTGTCCAGTGAACCCATTGAATTAAGAGAAACATGTTCTGTTCGTTTTGGGTCATTCCGTTTTTGTGTGATTTGTTATACTGTGATAGACTTTGTGACTTAAACATTCTGAATCCCAATGAGTTATGATTCTTCAAGTCCATCTCTGTGTTTACTCATTGTTCTCAACATATATTAAGTCTCAAAATTAAGATTTAGTGGGATGATAACATGGACAATATTCTTGAGGTATTAATATTCAAGCTTCCCATATTCTTTCTTACAAAGTTACTGTGACAAGGATGTTCCTCTGACCCTGTGATGACAAGCCATGGACCCGCCTCCTTCCCACTCTCTGCAAAGAAGCCACTCCCCTTCCCTTTTCCAGCCAATCATTTGACCATAGCTGCTTGCAGGGGAGGGGTTTGGGGTATAAACGCTGGGAAAACCACAAGGCTGGTCTCTCCCCATTTTTGTGAGGCTGTCTGGAACCACAAGATTTATGTCTGGGTGTGGACTTTCAAACACAGCTGTAAAAGGGGGGGGGGGCGCCCACTCATCTGTAAGTAAACCCACACCCCAAGCTCAGTTAGTAAGTCCAGTAAACTCGTTACGATTCTTCAAACCGGGGTTTTGAGAATTCTTTTCTCAGGTTGTCACAAGGACCTTGGGAGGAGGGGATTGGATTTCACGTGTGCCTCCCAGCAGTGAATTTGACTTACAGTTACACAGAAAGCATTCTCTCCTTATCAACAAAAATGTAGATACCTGTGTGTGATATTTTTGTCCTTGCAATTCCATTGGTGATTTAATAGTTAAGGTTTTTACTTAGAAATGGTGGGAACAGGTTGAGAGTCAAGTTCCAAAGTATGGATCAAGAACAAATCGGTAGCTCTCTGAGTGCTGCTAGTATGGACATAAGCTGTATGCAGCCCATCAAACTGGGCAGGACTGGCTTGCAGGGACAATATATGCAGGTGCCCACAGTGTTTATGGAGGCCACAGCCGCTCCATCAGCTCTAACGTGAAAGTGCCCACACATGAGGCTGATGTGGTCATCCTGTTGGAGTCAGAAAGAGAGGTTTGGAGGATGTGCTAACCTTGACTCCCATGTCCTGGATATCCACACGTCGGCCCATGGGATGACCTGTGACTATTAAATAGAGCTGTTGTATTATTAAAAACACCAGATCCAATCCTGAGAGCAAACATCTGTGAAAGAGGCACTTGCAGGCTTGGTATGGTAACTCTATTGAACATCTCAATTTCATTGAAAAAATCTTCCCTATCTGCTAGGTTTGCTCTGAGAACTAAAAGAGACCGTGATGGTAAAGTGCCAGCTGCAAAATGTACAGAACCACTGTGCTCAGAAATCACTGTCATCTTCACTGTGTTTTGTAGAGTTCTTTAATTGAGTTGATCAGCATTATGATTTACGTGTCTTAGCATTTGCAGAAAGGAACTACAGAGCAGTGGTTCTGCATATTCTCCAGGAAGCTGAATCCTGATTCTACTACTTAGCCATCATGCTACTCAGTTATTTAAACCCTCTGTACTTCATTACTCACTTAGAGTATGGTCATGGTAATGATATTTAAAGCCCATACAATAGTTATGAGGATCACATGAGAGGGAATTCAATGAAGTGCTTAGCACAGTGCCTCATAGAAAGCAAATGCCTGTAAAATTTCTTAATGGAGCTTTCCTCCCATTGCCAAATACTTCTGTTTGGGATGCTATTCTTTGTAGCCTAAAATGAGGAAGAAAACTGAGGAGCAGTAATAATCATGAGAGGGACGGTAGTCTAAAGAATTATAGAACTGTACCAGAATATCGAAATGTTACTCAGGACTGCAATTATCACCTTTTGACTCTGGGAACAAGAAATACATGTCTGTTTTATCACACACACACACACACACACACACACACACACACACACACACACACATGCACACCAAAACAGAGAATTAGCTGTGAAACCAGCCAAGCTATAATTGCCAACAGCTGAAGAGTTTATTTACTGACAATGTGTGGGATTTATATGGATTTATGTCTCAGAGCAGCTGTGAGTCTTATTCCTCAAGGTCTTAAAATTATTATAGTTCAGAAATGCCTTAAGTGAAGTCAATATCTGGAAATTCCCAAATGGGGTTAAAATTTTGCAACAGCAGAAATGATCTGATGGGACCTTTGTGAATAAGAATTTTGAATCCTGACACATAGTGTGCAGATGTAAACTAAGAATGGGCCAAATTAATTTAATCTTGAGGGCACTTTATGCACTTGGAAATTTTGTTCAAACTTCAAAGCACAAAAGAAACACACACACATACAACACACTCACATATATACTAAATAAATTATATATGATATATATGATATATATCAACAGAAAACATCCAACACTGTTTAAGAAAATAATTGTTTTGTATTTAGCTTTTTCTTTTCCTCTGACAATTTCATAACAAAAGGTACTTCTTATTTTTTTCATTTTTATTTTACATGTTTTAAGTGTTTTTTCTGCATGTATGTAAGTGCAGCACATGCATTCAATGCCCACAGAGACTAGAAGGGGGCATCTGATTTCCTGTAGATGGAGTTATGGATGGTAGTTAGCTGCTATATGAGTGCTGGAAACCTAACCCAGGTCCTCTGGAAGAGGAACAAGTGTTCTTAATAACTTACTAAGCCATCTTTCTAGCCTCAGAAAGAGCATTTTTCAATCAAGACAAATAACTTCTTTGAAACTATTATCAAGAAAAAAATCTGTGATGATTCCTGTCTGCTTTTATTTTCTACTGAATGAAAGGGAGGAAATGGAGAGCAGACCAGAAAAGGGAGCAGGCAGTGATATGCAGATAAATGGACCACAAAAGAAAAGTTGGATTTGCAATGTTTGTACATTTCCACGGTATAAATATTCACATCATAGCCAGTTTCATGCTGCTAATGAATTATCAACTTTCTCAAATCAGGAAGAGTTATCAGCTTTCTCAGATTAGAAAATGAAGACATAAAGAAGGGGGAAGAGAAGGAGAAAGGAAGACAAAGGGAGAGAAAAGGGGGAAACGGAAGAAAAGAGAGGAGACAGAGGCAGTGATTGCAGGAGTAGTAATACCAGCATGTATTATTTTTAGTTTATATTATATGCTTGACATTTACAGTGATTATTTCAACATATTCTGCTAGAGTTCTATACTACCTGTCTCATATTCTATTGTGTCCACTTGAAAATAAATGTGTATGTAGGTAAGCTAAGTAACATGCTTCAAGGCATATGGCTATTTTGTAGTAGGTAAAAAATGAGTCTGCTTCCTTTCAAATGAACCGTTTACCATCAGTGCATTAATAATAATCCCAGAAATCTTAATGGAAGGTCACCCTCCCCCGCAAATTACTTGGTCCATGGTATTGTAGAAAAATACTCATTTTCCTTGTGTCCTACAAAGGGGATCAGTATACATCTGGGCTTTAACAACTGTTTCTGTATTTCAAGTACAAGACACCAGAAAATCATATGAGAGAAGTCAAAGGCCCTCTGTGGAATCTAGGAAATGTTACCAGATCAAAGCTAGATGAAGTCCTTCTAGACATATCTGGCAGTGATGGAAGGAAACCTTAATGCTTCTAGTCATTAAAAGATTAATACAATGTATTAGTGGGGGTGAATCAGGGAAGGTGGATACATTATTTCAAAGACCTTTACTTTGGAACAATATTAAGCTGCAGAAAAGTTACAAGAAGAATACATATAGTTCCTGTATATACTTTCACTCATCATCCCACAGTAGATTATTAAACTGAGTTGTATATTTGATCTATTACCATTCACTCAATGCTAGACTTCATTCTAATTCTCCTGAGCTTGTCATAATTGTTAATGAAATAACAAGACAATGTGTGTAATATCACACACTCTATAAGCTGTTTCGCTCCATAAATGTCCCTTTGAGACCATTTGTCAACTCTATGGGAAAATAAGACTAGGGGTATTTCACAGGAAAGATGAAGAAGTTATTACTTTTTTGAAGTTTAGTCAGATTATAAAGCTATGTTGCTGGAAATGTACTTGATCATCAAAACTCATAAAAACAGCTGCTGGAAATTTTTTGTTATTTAGTATTCTCTGCAATCCATAATCAAACGCTTATTCTTAATTGCAAATTGAACTAAATTTGAGTATCAATTCACTGGTATGGCATGTTCCTATGTTAGCTTGAGGAGCCATGGAACCAATAAAGGTCAGAGTTTCACTGAGGTATAAATAAAAGCAGAATTAATGTGGAGCATTAACTGTTTTGTATCAGAAATCAAAATCCCAAGGAACTGAAGTTTTAGGTGACCTGATTACTAGTTTTAAAACTCGCTTTCCCGCATGTATTTAGTTTAATATTGTGCTATTTAGAGTAAACTTTAAAAAAAATTAAAACGATATTGCTGCAGGGAAAATTCATGTTCTACTTTTATTTTGTTCTAGCACAAAAGGTGCTTGTTTGATACTTTGTTCTGAGTGATTGCATGAGCTATAGAATACTACAGAAAATGCTACCTAGCAAGACATCCAAACTTCTTATAGCACACTCTATGGTCCTTAGCATCTAAATCACTTACACCTTATTCTAACAAAATAACTCACAGCTCTTTTGACACCTTCTCCTTCCCACCAACTAAATACTTAAAATAACTAAGAAATACTTTGATACTTTGAGAATATATCAGTATAGGCCATTTTTAAAACAAATATCTTAGCTAAATTATTAATTTTTGTTGATTTTATTGCATTTTTGTGTATTTCTTACAGAGATCTTAATAATTAAAAATAAACAAAACAACGGAAGAAGCACCTTGTTTCCATATTGTTACCACAAATTTCCTGTAACTATGCTGCTTTAGAAGTGGATCTATTTTTGAAGAAATAGAATGTCTTATTCTTTGGACAGCAGTTGTCAAGGCTAATTCTCCCCTTCACTTGTTTAATTTGTTCTACCGATGGGAAGGAGTTTTGAAAAACAAAACACGAGATAAGCACAATATCTTAAAATGCGCATCAAAACTCTACGTGCTCACTGACCATTAGTATGTTCCTTACTACTTCCCTCTCAGTTAACAGTGACAAAGAGATGGACTATTTTTTTCTGTTGTAGTAATGACAGTCACATTATGTAATTACACAGCTTGGATATTCTACTCTACCTTCTGTAGTCAAAAATCAAAAGTAGAGATAATTACATCCCTGCTGAGTTGGAAGGCAGCCTTGCCATGTGGAGGTCCCCGACAGTGGCCATCAAGCCTTCATCATGTCTGACCAGACAGCCAGGGCAACTTGGAAGGTGGATTGGGGTGGTAATTCATGGAACTACAGGAAGCCTGCACAGCAGTGTGTTTTTAGAACTAGCAATTTTAGCCTCATCAGTGGTAATTTACAAGTGATTTAATGGTGTTGAATCATAGCCCTGCTTCAACATTTATGAGTGGACATAAAAGTTATGACAGGTTCACAGTGTAAAATGAAACTTAATATTAAAAATAGACTTGCTTTTACCTGATATTCAATTTGTGAGATGTTAAATTTTTAATTTTGGGGGGCGGTGCATAATTTTTACTTAAAACACAAGCCCCGAAGAGAGCCGATAACAGCTAAAGGAACAGAAAGAGATAAGAGCTCACGGTACTGACAGTACTTGCCTCTGCTGTGTTGTGAAATCAGCTTTTTTAAGTAATAGGAGCTGTTTCCTGCTGATCTTGATAAAGTCTCTTAGTAACTTTTACTTCCTCTCCTATCTAGTTATAGAAAGGAGATTATATTAGAAAATGAAGTCAGAGGAGGACTCATTATCATGAATATGTTGCAGGTATTAATTAAAAGTTATTCCATGGCCACCTGAGATGACTCAGTAGGTAAAGTCATTTGTGGCCCAAACTGATGACTAGAGTTCTATCCATGGAACTTACATGATAGAGGTGGAAAACTAAGTCTGTAAGTTGTCCTCTGACCCCCACATGCATGTTATGACATGCACACATGTACATGTACACGCATGCACACAATGAAATTACATTAAAAATTTTTTGGTCTTTTTTGAAACAGGGTCTACCTGTAGCCCCAGCTGGCCTGGAACTCACTATTTAGACCAGGCTGGCCTCAGACTCACAAAGATCTGCCTGCCTCTGCCTCCCAAGTGTTGGGACTAAAGGTGTGTGCCTCCACACCTGGCTAAAATTACATTCTTTAAAGGAACAAAGGACATTCCATACATGATAATGCAGTGCATGACCAAGTAGATCTATATCCAACTCTGTTCTTTCCTGGTTGATCATTCTTCTTGATACGGCAACCTTATTAGTTGTGCTTTTGCAATTTCGGCATTTCTTATGATTGAGAGTTATCTTTGTAGTGAGAATCGAAATAACATAGCAGAGGATAATATTCTACTGAGGATTATGTAATATCTTTTCTTAAAGTATGTGTAATTGTCTTCTGGCATAGTTGTTGGAGGATGGTAGAAGTGAGTGGGCAAAGAAGAAAAGAGAGAAGCTATAAAGTTGCCAATCATAAAAGCAAGAGAGGGGAACAGAAGAAGTGTATCATGATAAACATAAGAGGGTAAATAGTAAGTTTGAACATTGATGAAAAGAAGGGATTTTTTTTTGGTATGCCAATGTGGGAACCTGTATAATAATGGAAAAGAAAAAAGTAACTAGAGTTTACAGAGATACACACAGACACACAGACTCAGATGTACACACACACACACACACACACACACACACACCTACCCCCCCCCAAGCTCTTCTCATAGAAACACCCGATATCACCCAAGACAC